>NC_053165.1:63906160-64206160 GCF_016835505.1 Polypterus senegalus
TGGATTACTCGCTGGCTCTTCATGTATTTATTTGGACACCACGTTCTGATTTGAATAGACTGCACTATACACTTACTAAGGCTCCAGTCTTGTTTAGTGTCCTCACTGCACTAGGCTATCCCAGTAATGACTACCAATAACCTTAGTTCAAGGTGATGCCAGCTGCGGGCACCCGTAAAATAAGCCAACAGATGACCAGACTAACTCCGATCGCATTTGCAACTGTGACTTTCATACATTATTTGACTCAATTTAAAAAAAAAAAAAAATGAAGGCATGAAAAATACTGGATTTGCTTTGGCCCAGAAAAAAAAAACCAGTTATGGAAATGTCTGGAGTGGCAGAATGAGGACACAAGCAGGCTCTTGAATTAAATGACAGGTGACACTAACGGATAGGATTTGGACAGCGTGAGACCCCGGAGTTGACTGTTCATCTGTTGGCTTGCTTTCCATCTGATTATTGTTTGATTGTTGGCTGATGAAAAAAGAAAAACACTTCAGCAAATCAGTAATAAAGAAGACATGACAAGTGTGTTAAACTGGTGACTAATTAGTTAGGTGGTCAGAATGAAAACCTTCAGTCTACCAGAATCTGAGTTTGACATTCTTGGTCTGGAAGTATAGGATTACACCCATGTCATATGACCTCTAATTCTAGATCTAGTTTAAAAAAAAAAAAACAAAAACTATCAAACTAGAATTAAAGGCTACGCTAAATTAGCAAAGCAGCAAAAGACTACAAAATAACAATCAGCAAAACAAAATGGATTCTGTGTACCTGTAAGGCAGAACCTTACCATTCAACATCCTGGCTGCATCACCAATTCTGACGTGGATTGACGTGCTGCGTCAATAGATATTTTAAATACGTTCATGTAAGGCAAGAGTTTGTGTGCTGAAAGTGACGATACCTTAACAGATTATAGCTAAACATTAGGAGGAACAGAATCTGATACGCACGCTGTCCATACTGTGTAGTGTGCAATGTTGGACACCACCTCACCTTATTTATGGTGGAACGTCTCCAATCTACTTGTCCAACATTAATTGTGCTCCGAGTAAAGGCTGCTTAAAAAGAATGGAATTGGTTTGCTTGGTAAACCCACTGTTGTTTTTGTTTTTTTGTGTTAATTTAGTAGGCTGTGTAATATAGAAATGTGTGACCTTCAATACTGAAGAAATAAAGCATTATGGTTTTAGTACTAAGGTATTGTACCTTGTTAGCCATTATGGATGTAGTGAGGAGTTAAGCAAAGTGACCCCTTTTATTGGCTAACTAAAAAGATTACACTATGTAGGACTGTCGAGGTAACTCGGGCCCCTTCTAAGATGACTCACTTCCAGGTTTTCCAATGCTGTACTGGTCCTAGTGTGTATTCAAACATAGGGATCTCCAGTTTCTGTATCACATCTCGTCTGAAGAAGGGGCCTGAGTTGCCTCAGCAGCCTGCATATTGTAATCTTTCTAGTTAGCCAATAAAAGGGGTCATTTTGCTCGACTTCTCACTAGCATTATGGTTTGTAACACATCTGACAGGATTCCCTAACTCTGATCTTCAGGGTTCACAGGATTTGGTTTTCATGTTAAGATGAAACTTTAACTGAATATCAAGTATAAATCTAATAGATATTTAAGTTCATATACAACTAAAGTGTAAAATTGGAATGTAAACAGTCCTCAAAGGAAGAACCCGAGTGTATTTATGGTCTGATTTTACAAATTCACAAAGACATAGTGTAAAGTGTTGGCCTTCTCTGGAGCATCTCCAGCAGGATAGGAACTACAGAAATTCTGCTTGGCCATTAGGAGTGAGTACAGTGAGATTCCCTCTTGCCTGCTGATCTGCTTCAATAGCTTCAAACAAAGACTTGAAATTTCCTGCTCCAAATCCCTGAAAAATTGAAAATGAACACCAGTTATTTCATTATCTGTGACAGATGCACAAGGCAGCTTTCAAAACTTCTTTTACCTGATGGTTGTGCCTCTGGATAACCTCCAGAAAAACTGTTGGCCTGTCCTGAACAGGCTTTGTAAATATTTGGAGGAGGTAGCCTTTCTCGTCATAATCAACCAAAATTTTCAGCTCCTAGTGTGGTATAAAAAAAAATACACCACGTCAGGTATTTAGTGCTTTGAGTCAGTGCAGTAGTCACTCATAAGCCTGTAAACTTCAAAATGAACTCCAAGCCAAAGACCGTCATTGCTAATCAGTGCATTCGGAGTCTATTGTTATGATGTCAGAGGCTTACGTTAAAGCTGATTGATTGAAAATCAACGCCTGCCCTTGATGTTGTTCTAGGAAGAAAGAAACATCCATCAATACCAGAATGACCTTCTCTTATATACGCTTGAACATTACGTTGGCCTATCAGGTAGTATTCTTATATGGCTCATTTCTTATTTATTAAATCACAGCACTCCATCACTATGGAACTTAAATATGGTGTCTCTGCCAGGGGAATAAAATGCTATTTTGCTGACTGCAAGTGTTTTGGTTGAAAAATGTTTCTGGCTTCATTGAACTGGCATTAATCGTTCTTTCTTAGAAGATAAGCTTTTATTCGCAGATGTTTCAAGTCTCGTCTCATCCCAGGATTTATTTGTGTAATACAGAGATTTGACCACTGAGATGCTTTTTAACTTTAAAACAAGGTTGTGTTTGTATTAGGGCTTTCTAACCAGACTCTGCTATTATGTATTCATATTTTTCTACTATTTTTTAATAAGTACTGCTTTGCATTAAATATCTATAGTCTGACTGCACATCTTCAGTGACTAAAGGTTAGCGGCTGAGGAGAGACGCCATGAGCAGCATGGGAAAGCATATACACATTTGGTGAATGGCAATAAATAAAGTACATCAGCCTCCAATATCTATGGGGCAGACACCCGCCTGGTCTGCTCAAAGCACAGCTTGGGAGTCCATGTCTGGAGTACTGAGGAGTGACGGGCTGTGGAGACACCAGTTATTTTATAATCGCTTGAGGTATGTGTGTTATGCTTAGGTACTGTACACGACAGCAGGCCAGCCCCCCACTCATATTATTATACAAGGGCTCATTTATTTTGTTTCATATGCTGCTTCTGGGAGGTGTACAGTACTTTGAAATCATTACAGCTTGACGTGTGTATAGATAAAGCCCAGCTAGTAACATTTCTCCTACTGTGCCTTTATGAGAATTAAACTTGCATGAGCTTTAATTACTTATCATCAAAAAATGGAAACTGCATCAGTTGGTGTGAATGCTGTAAACGGCTCCAGCGTGTGATCACTACTTTGAGATATCTGCACGCCATTTAAGTGTTACTCTCGACCCTGTGCTCTGTAACGTGGTGTACTGCACTATAACCCTATTGGAACAATTACATTTGTTAGCTTTTTCGTCATCTTCTTCTTTTGGCTGCTTCCATTAGGGGTCACCACAGCAAATAATCTTTTTTCATATCCTCCTGTCCTCTCCATCTTGTTCTGTTACACCCATCACCTCCATGTCCTTTCTCACCACATCCATAAATCTTCTCTTAGGCCTTCCTCTTTTCCTCTTCCCTGGCAGCTCTATCCTTAGCATCCTTCTCCCAGTATACCCAGCATCTCTCCTCTGCATATGTCCAAACCAACATAATCTCGCCTTTGACTGTCTCCCAACCGTCCAACTTGAGCTGACCCTCTAATGTCTTCTTTTCTAATCCTGTCCATCCTTCCAAGTAGTTTTTCCAAGTTTCCTGTTTAAAAGATTGTGTCTTCTGGTTTAGTAGTAAAGTTATGCAGTAAAAATGTATGCAAGTCTAAAAATAGTTTGCAAGACTGAGAAACTCTCTTTGAGAAACTTGAAGATCTGCGCCATGTAGACTTCTGATGTCTTAAGTGAATGGACTGCATAGCAACACTGAATTTTAAAAGAGAGTCCTTTTTTATTTATTTTCTCCACATCAATACATTTTAGAATTTATTAATGATTTAAATAACAGTCGGGCTCACCTCCAGTGTATCCAGGTCTTCCTTAATCTTAATTTTGGCTGTTTTCAGATTGTTTCTAAGGTTTTGATAGTAAATGTCAGGAACAGATAAAAACTCCATTCCCCTCTCCTTCAAATGTTTGATCTAAAAGACAAAACACAAATGTTGTTCATGAATTATGCAGTATAACTTTATTGTCTGATATCTGACCCGTCTATTCAAAATGAAGAATTATATGGAGCCAAAGTCTATCCCAGCATCATCACACGTGCAGGAAGAACCCATCCTGGTTTAGATATCAGCACTGATACCATTCAAACTAAAATCTCTTTAGCTTTATTATAACACCAAACACAAGACTCTTCAAGACTTGGGAGGAAAACACAAACAACATGGAGAAAAAATAAATGCTGACTGGCAGTGACCAGGCCAGGATTTAGCTAAAAGGTTGCTTTTGTTTTGAAGAAGCAGCCATGATTCATCAAGCACCTATATTCTCCTTTATCTATGAAGCAAATACATAAGTTTGATTAAACACAGGAATTCAATACACTGTGAAAGCTTATGTAAGTTTCTGATAACTTCTGCTAAATCCTACCGCACTGTGCATGCTGCCTGTTTTGTGTATTGAGAATGGTGCCTTGGATCTTCTCAATCTTCTTCTTCTTTCGACTGCTCCCATCAGGGGCCACAGCGGATCATCTTCTTCCATATCTTTCTGTCCTCTGCATCTTGTTCTGTTATCCCCATCACCTGCATGTCCTCTCTCACCACATCCATAGACCTTCGCTTAGGCCTTCCTCTTTTCCTCTTCCCTGGCAGCTCTGTCCTTAGCATCCTTCTCCCAATATACCCAGCATCTCTCCTCTGCACATATCCAAACCAATGCAATCTTGCCTCTCTGACTTTGTCTCCTAACCTGAGCTGACCCTCTAATGTACTCATTTCTAATCCTGTCCATCCTCGTCACCCCCAATGTAAATCTTAGGATCTTTAACTCTGCCACCTCCAGCTCTGTCTCTGTCTAGCCAATCGGTACAGGTCCTTTTCTCCCTCTTTAGTGTCAAACCTCTCATACAACTCGTCATATGCTTTTTCTTTAGCCTTCACCACCTCTCTCTTCACCTTGCGCCTTATGTCCTTGTACTCTTGTCTACTTTCTGCATGTCTCTGACTATCCCACATCTTCGACATCCTCTTCCTCTGTATACTCTCCTGTATGTCCTCATTCCACCACCAGGTTTCCTTTTCCTCCTTCCTCTTTCCAGATGTCCCACCAAGCACCCTTCTTGCCGTCACCCTTACTACATCTGCTGTAGTTTCCCAGCTGTCTGGTAACTCTTCACTGCCACCCAGTGCCTGTCTCACCTCCTCCCTAAACTCAACCTTGCAGTCTTCCTTTTTCAACTTCCACCATTTGATCCTTGGCTCTGCCCTCACTCTCTTCCTATTCTTGATCTCCATTGTTATCCTACAGACCAACATCTTATACTGCTTAACTACACTTTCCCCTGCCACCACTTTGCAATCTTTAGTCTCCTTCAGACCAACTCTTCTGCATAGGATGTAATCTACCTGTCTACATCTTCCTCCACTCTTGTATGTAACCCTATGTTCCTCCCTCTTCTTAAAATACGTATTCACCACAGCCATGTCCATCCTTTTCGCAAAATCCTCTGTTTTCTAACCTCCTTCGTTCCTCTCCTTGCCACCACACCTACCCATCACCTCTTCGTCTCCATTGTTCCCTTCACCAACATGTCCATTGAAATTTTCTCCAATCACCACTTTCTGTTAATCACTTCATCCAACTCACTCCAAAAATCTTCTTTCTCGTCAATTGCATACCGAACTTGCGGTGCATATGCACTAACAACATTCATCATCACACCTCCAATTTCGAGCTTAATAATCATCACTCTGTCTGACACTCTTTTCACCTCCCAAACACTCTTGACATACTGTTCCTTCAGAATAACTCCTACCCCATTTCTCCTCACATCCACACCATGATAGACCAATTTGAATCCACCTCTGATCCACCTGGCCTCACTCCCCTTCCATTTAGTCTCTTGCATGCACAATATATCAACCTTCCTTCTCGCCATCATATCTGCTAACTCCTCCCCCCCTTACTAGTCATACTGCCAACATTCAATGTTCCTACCCTCAGTTGCACTCTCTTTACTTTCCTTCTCTCCTCCTGCCTCCTGACACTTCTTCCCCTTCTTCTTGGGCCAACAGTAGCCCAATTTCCGCCAGCACCCTGTTGGCTAACAGTATTGGTGGCGGTCGTTGTTAACCTGGGGCTCAACCGATCCGGTATGGAAATTTGTATTGTCCGCATATTGATGTGGCAAAATTTTACACCGGATGCCCTTCCTGACGTAACCCTCCCCATTTATCCGAGCTTGGGACCGGCACGAAGAAACACACTGGTTTGTGCATCCCCTGTGGCTGGGTTACCTTGCATCTTGTCAATGAATATCTGAAAACATTTTAATGTCCACTGCCACTCTGTTTTTCTGGAAACTCGAGACTATTAATCTATTTTATGTGCTGACTTAGTGTGGCTAACTAAAAATCTGTTTTGCAGGAATTTAAACTGCAACTTCTCTAATGAATGCAGTATTCAGTATCAATCGGGTTGCAGGCATATTCTGCTCATAATATTAACATCTAAGATGTTCGCCGAATGAAACTGTGCTTAGTACAGTACTCACATTTTGAAAAATGTAACTTCCATCCACCCATTATCTAACTCGCTATATCCTAACACAGGGTCACAGGGGTCTGCTGAAGCCAATCCCAGCCAACACACGGCGTAAGGCAGGAAACAAACCCCGGGCAGGGTGCCAGCCCACCGCAGGGCACACACACACACCAAGCACACACTAGGGATAATTTTAAATCGCCAATACACCTAACCTGCATGTCTTTGGACTATGGGAGGAAACCCATGCAGACACGGGGTGAACATGCAAACATGCAGCAAACCCAGGTCTCCTTGCTGCGAGGCAGCAGCGCTACCACTGTGCCACCATGCCGCCCAGATTTAACTTCAACAGCTAAAAAGTATTTAAACACAATTTTTACAGTATGTATTCAAGCTGAAAAAGTAGATACTTATCTGACACAAATGCTTTAAGGTATTTAAAGTACAAAGCTGTTGGAGGTTCATTTGGGTTTGTTGAATGGAAATGTTGATAAACGTGGACAATATCCGGTGCAGAACATTTCTTTTCCAGGTTAGTGCCCAGCATTTACATGACACAAGCAAATACAAAGAAATCTCAAGAAAGGAGTAGTAGTAAGGATTAGGCAATGCCAGACTTTGTTTCTGATATACTTACGCTTGTGATGATATCTGATGTATTCAGTGCAATGTGTTGAACTCCTGCACTCCCATAATATTCTACATATTCCTGTAAGGAAACATAAGAAACCAGCTATTGAATTTGGTTAACGATGGTGAGCTCCAGCTACATGACAGGATGCATAAGAATGAATGAATGGGAGATAACTGGTCAGCTCATCGTTTATGGTTCATCACTCCTGGTCAGATAACACCACATCACTGGACAAGGAAGTTCAAACCCACCTCTACTTCCTACGCAAACTGAAGAGAGCACAAGTTCCACCCTCCACCATGTGCTCTTTCTACCGGGGCACATTCGAGAGCATCCTCACTAGCTGCATCCCTGTGTGGTATGGAGGCTGCACTGCCTCCTGTAGGAAGTCCCTGCAACGCATAGTGGATGCGGCCAGTAAGATCATTGGTGCCCCACTGCCCTTCCTCAAGGACATTTACCTGACCTGCGTCACCCGTAGAGCCATCAGCATTGCTGGGGTCCCTTCCCAGCCCTTACTTTCCCTCTTCAGCCCGCTCCACAAGACTGTCGGACAGCTTCATCCACCAAGCTGTCAGGATGTTGAACTCTGTCCACTATCTTCCCCCCCTGGACCGTAACAATAGTCACTATCTATCAAGTACCCTACCTTAGCTGGTATTGTTTAAGGACTCAATATTACATCTGCTGCTAACTGTCTGTCTTTTAGTACATCTCATAGGCTACTCAATTATGCACCTTTTCACTTTTTACTGTAAGTAGCTTTTGCACTAATGTCTATTGCACATTGTATTTAGGTTTACTTTAAAACTACTAATTTTATTTATCTTATGTTATACTTATATACTTTTTTTGTTTATTTTTTATTTTATATTTTATTGTACTACGAAGATGAGCAAGAAACATTATTTCGATTCTTCTGTATGTTCTGTACATATAGTGAACTGACAATAAAAGGCGATTTGATTTGATCACTTACACCCCTTCTGCTATTTCCAGTGTGCGTTCCTTTTCTTAACATTTCAACACTTCCTTTCCTCTTTTTCAAATCTTTATCATCTTTTACAACGTAAATTCCACTTTAAAGAATATGTCTGTCTCTCCCGCTTACCTGAATCTGGGACTTCTTTCTCCCAAGAGCAGGCTCATTTATTGGCATCTTAATTGTTTCCTCAAAGTTAGCAACAACAGTAGATCGTAAAGCGCTGTAGTCTGTGTGGAGCTGCTTGTCATCAACTGACCAGAATCGATGAAACAGAAGGTTTTTCAAATACCTGGGAAAAGAAGGATTCAAATGGGAAAGCAAAGATTATGGATACTTGGCTGTGAACCATCTAACATCACTGCAGTTTGAACAGTCTGCACACACGGACCACTGCTGACGTGTCCTCAATATACTAGAGAAATGCAGCCTTTACATTTATATTTACTGCATGTACTGTATCTGTGGAGATTCTAAGATAAACGCACGTCCAGAACTCTCTTAACAAGTTATGATACACAGCTCGGACAAGTGATGTGAAAGATGCATCAACTGTGCCTTCAAATGTAGGCAAAGTGATGATCATGAATGCTTTTTCACCTTCATTTTTACAAACACTGCATATAGTTGTTTTTGCCATTGTAGCCTTATTTAAAACATACCTACTGTAGTCAGGACTGTGGCCTTTTCCTGTTTATCACTACTAATAATCGTACTAAAAAAATATTTATGTCATTATTATTCTGACCTAGAATTATTTGAGACATTTAAACTTCGAGTGATTCCAACTTTTTAAAAATAGAAAATTACTTTATATGAGAAACTAGAGGGCTCTGCCCCCTGCTCGCTTCTCTCGCCAACCCCTATGCGCTAGTCATTTCCCGGATCTGCCGCTTGCGATGAATCGTGCTCTGCTTTTGGATAAACACAGATATTAACTCTGTTGTTTGATATCTCTGTCTTTCAAAACTATTATCGTTGAGGATTTGTCACATGTTGGTTTATTATATATGTGAGTGTGATCTTTCAGATTCTTATAGAAATCCAAGAAAACTTCCTTGTCAGTGTTTTTCAGATAAATTTCATGTGAAGTGCAATACTTTTGGAAATATGGATTTGCATCCATTATTGGCTGTAGAATTTCTAATATGTTCAATCGTTTAATTCTTTCAATTCTATGTTGCATCGCTTCTCTGTGATCATAAATATAAACCTGACCGAACTGTGGTTTCTTTAAAATTAAACTTGTAGTAACTCTCATATCTCCTATGTCCATATATTCGATCTCTTTTTGCTGTTCCGTTATTTTATCGAGTAATAATTTCCGTTTGTTAGTGCTAATGCAATCTTTACTGTCTGTTTTTTGAGACTTTCAAATTTTAGTACTTTCATAATCACTAACCTGCTCTGCATGTGTATCGCGCCAACGTTTTTGAATTCTGTACAACATTCTTCTTTGTCTTCTACTCTTTGTCTTTTATTTCCATCCCTGCTTGGACCTGTTAGGTTTTCAGTTCATCTGTTGGCACAAAGTCTCGTCTTGTGGAAGCTGAAAATATCTCTCTGAAAAAGTCTCGTCTCGTCCCAAGATTTCTTTTATATAATAGAGAGATATTTCAGTGGAAATGTGTTTTGTACCTTTCGTTACTGGCGTCGTGACAAGGTTTTGTTTAATTTTATTATTATTAGTTCAATCAACGTGTCCGTGTAATGCATTCCTTGTGCAACATATTTTTTTTTACATTTATAGTTTTTCCTCTACAAGCACGTCCTGGTTTTTTTTCCCTTAAAGGATTTTTTAGCAAAGACATAATAACTTATTAATGTGACAGTAAAGTCTGGTACGGTCAAAATAATCAAGTGGCCATTGTGAGCATACGGCGGCATGAAATAACAAATAAATATTTCCTATTGTATATGTAATCCGTCCATCACTGTCACTGCTGGTTACTTTACTATCAGAATACTTTGGAAACATTTCTTACCAATCCACTACTGGAATCATCTCTTCATTGGCTTGGTTTCCCACCACATGATCCACGAAATTCAGATTCCCTGGTGGTCTAACAAGAAGAGAATTCATAAAGAGCCTTTCTGATTAGACCGGCTTGACATTAAAACACTAATTGCACCTCATTCAAACGTAAAATCTTCAACTATCAGAATAGAACGCATGAAAATAGAGGTAATGAAAATCTTTATTGTAAGCACTAAGCCTGATTCATAGAACACCTGCATTGAATTTCTACAATAAGAATGTATTTGTGGCTCTATGCAGAATGTCAAATTGTAACATCAGTGGGTTGGTAAAATGCCTCTGTAGAAATAACCACCTAATGAGGTCCCTGAGCAGCACCAGCTGATTAACGGCACAAATTCAACTGTAAAATGGATAACACATTTCTTTTTTAGATACATAGGCCGATGCACTGGACTGCACTGGACTGCACTGGTCGTTTTTATGTGTAATTCAGAAGATTTCTTGTGCATTCCCCCTTCTAGTAAGCTGCACTTCGATCTACCAGCACTCACAGCTTTGGAAGAAGAGGGTCATGGAAGAGTGGCTCCTTAAATCCAGGTAAGAAGATGCCTTTGTAGTCCATTCTCTCCACCAGGGTGTGTGTAGTGTCGCCATACTGTAAATCAGAAGGTCACTCTTTACTATTAAAGCCTGAACAGAAATTTAACATGAACAGCCTATGAAATTTGCATCAACTGGTAGTGGGCTTGTTTTCTGCCCACTGTTACTGGGATAATTTCCATTACTGCGTGACTCTTGAAAAGTACGAGGCAGTTAAGAAAACTGGACAGACCCTTCAACAACTCCCATCTATGGCTGCCGTAATTTAAGCTTTTTCTATACCTCAGTGCAATTACTGTGCTAACAACCAGCAGCATCTTAGCATGAAGCTTAGAGCGCCGATTCTTCAAAACGTTTAAGGAACATTGAAATATCTTCGTAGTACATGTTTAATTATTCTATCCTTAAAGACACTCCCAGTGAAGAATATAGATTATTTAAATGAAGTTAAAGTTTTATGTGTATAATTTAACAAACATATTTTGCTTCATTTCACCTTAAAATGATATCGTCATCATATGTAAATACGCTTTATAAAGTGGCCCAGGTTGTGAGATATTATAACTGTAGTGCAAGTTTACAGTGGGGTGATTGTACTTATAAGTACAAACCGTTCTACAAGGAGCAATTGATTGAGTGCATTTAAAGTTCTTGGGATTAAACTGTTTCTGAACCGCGAGGTCCATACAGGAAAGGCTTTAAAACATTTTGCAGTGGCAGAGACAGCGTGTGCTTAATGCCGTATACTGATAATTCTCTTTCCGATCAGCTGCTGCTGTGATTCACACTCAGATACAGTGATATAAATACTCCGAGTCGTGCAGTGAGAGTAATATGGAAAAAGATGATCCGCTGTGGCAACTCCTAACGGGAGGAGCTGAAAGAAGAAGAAGAAATAGAAGTGAGAGTAACAACGCTAAAGCAGTTATGGTATTTGGAATACTATGGCTGTTCCCTGAACCATTATATTGTTACAAGTTAATTACAATCAGATGCATTACACTAATAAACAATATGAGGTTAGTTTCTGTGTATTTATAAAGCCGCGTCAGGAAAATGAAGAGTAATCACACAGGAACAGTAGCACTGCTTTGACGCTGGGTGCCGCCAGTCTGCAAACAGTCTGTGTTAAAATCAGGCACATCATTTAATGTCGCTGTCAGATACCCAGCCCTTCACATTGAAATCTACAGATATATATTTGTACTTACTGTTTTTAAGACAGCCAGTTTCACCTTCCCATGTTCATCTTCCTGTACGAAGGGCTGCTTCACAATCTCGGCGCCGCGTTCTTTGGCTTTCTAAAACAAAACAAGGATTATAATGTCATTACTTTGTTTCAGATGGAGTTAATTTCCATGAAAAGACAGCATTACACTTTCAGAGCATCCACAACAAAAAAGCAAACATCTGCTAATAGTACTGGCACAGAAATAAATCTTTGCTTGTTCAGCGGGCAGCAATCCATCTTCCAGTTGTCATTCTCTTAATTAAGTTAGGGTCACAGGGTACTGGATTCTATCCTGAGTGTAAAAGACGAACAAAGGGTCAGATTTGGATAAACTAGCAAACTGGACAACTCCAGCCGTACCCCTCTACATTCCATTAGCGTGTACAGCCCATGCACCTTCAGGACGAGCACTCCCTCTCCTCACTATGCCATCACAATGGACCTGCTGTCTCCTTCACATCTGCTAGACACAGTTTGGGATAGAAATTAACTAAACTGCTTTCAGTGTTACTTGGCATCCATGTTGTCACCATTTCAAAACTTTCCTCCATCGATTATCCAACCTGCTATATCCTAACTACAGGTCATGGGGCTCTGCTGGAGCCAATCCCAGCCAACACAGGGCACAAGGCAGGAAACAAACCCCGAACAGGGCGGCAGGCATTTTAAAACTTGCTATACATAAATTAATGAAGAATGTTCATAGGGTTATATACTCTTCAAAAGTAAAATTGATCATTGAAACAATAAAGAGCTACTTCATAAGTTCTAAAAGTGTGTTTTTGTTTGTTTAAGTACATAAGAGAGGTTTTGCACTTTTGCCATGACAAACAACAGCATTGAATATAATTACATAAGAACTATGCAAACACAAGCAAAAGTGTGTAAATAGAGGGGAAAAGGTGAAAATTGAAATATCAGGTGTGACTTGGGTTTTTGGCAGAGGTGGAGGATCTCCCTATTGTAATAAATAAATCCTGGGATAAGATGAGACTTTTTTAGCCTGCGATGAGACGCGACTTTCTCATAGAGATACTTTCACATCCCGCGAGACGAGACTTTTGTGCCAAGAGATTTAACCACGCCTGGCACCGGAAATAAAAGACAAAGAGTAGATGACAAAGTAGAAAGTCGTAAAGAATTGAAATACGTTGGTGCGATACACACGCAGAGCAGGTTAGAGATAATGAAAGTATGAAAATTTGAAAGTCTCAAAAAACTAGTAAAGATCGCATTAGTGCGAACAAATGGAAATTATTACTCGGCGAAAAGAGATTGAATATATTATTCGGATTTAAACTTTAAGTCGGAGACTTGTAGATCGTCTAATTCGTGTTGCCATCAGGGAAAAGTAGTGTTTCTTCCCAACAAAGAGGCCTATCAGTGAGAATTAAAAGATTTGTTGATTTGGTGAAAGTGAACTCCACATACGCAAGCGGCAGAGACGTGAAGTTGCTGGCACGTAGCGCAGGCCGGGGGGTTGGCGAGCGAAGCCCCCTAGTGTACTAGATTATCAGACCATTTTAAATGTTTGCCACTGAAACGAAAGACCCCAACCCCCCCAAGACCTTGAATTTGATTAAGCAGGTTTCAGACAAACCATAGGCACAAGATGTCACTTTAATTACCTAAGCTTTTCTTTGAATGTACCTAACTGTAATATCACAAACCAGCACATCTGCACAGAGTATGAAGACAATGTGGTGGCATAACAGCCAGTCAGTCTTTAACTAAATACAGAAAGTGACAGAATAACGCGAGTCAGTAAAGTGAATAATAAAAACAAATGCAGAATGTGTACCTCAGTGACCTGGCAATTTTTTGGTACATTTTGCTCAGTGATGTTTAACATATTATAAGACATCCAAGCCACCCATTACAAACCTTGGCTTTACCATTATGTGGATATGAAGAGCTTACACGTGCTTACCTGAACCAAGAACTCGCAGTCCTCAACTGCAAATGCAATGTCTTTTACCCCATCTCCATGTTTCACTAAGTGTTCTCCTATTTCTAGAAAAAAAAAAAACAATCAAACACACTTGCTTATATAAAAAACATGGCTGTGGTTTGTTTCAGTAGCCTAAAGACAACTGTAGTCCTTTAAGACAGAATTTCTTTCAATGCTGCCCAGTAACTTTGTGTAATGGTCTGGTAAGTTGCACAATAATGTAAACAATATAGAATCAATTTTTTTGTTAAACACGCTTGTCTAATAAATAAATTGCACTGCATGACAAGTAGCTACCAAGACAATAAAAAAATGTTTGCAAGAAAGGACAACTCCCATGCTCATTCATGAAGAGGCAACATGTTGGTTCACTTTGGAGAATTCGGCATCAGTTCACTGTCAGTAACTAGTAGAGACAGAGAGAGAGGTGAGGAGCACATACAGTACTGATACAGCGCATTGGCGCACCCACCACGTGATAAACCACCTCAGGATCCCAGATCAGGACATGAGTGCAGCCCTGCAGCGGGTGACACCTCAGCACCACACAAGTTCAGATGGAGTGGAACCATTGGGAGGTTTTTAATGGTGGCTGGAGTGCCAATTCTGCGACCAACCCCTGCAGGTTGGAGGGCCTACATGAGGGCTGGATGCAGATTAACGTCATACCCAGGACGGAGCAATTGCAGGTTAAGAGCCTTGCTCAAGGGCCCAACGAAGTAGAGTCACTTTTGGCGTTTACGGGATTTGAACTGGTAGTCAGCAGATATTTGGCAAAAACTACAAAGATTAGGGGCTAAGACGTTGGAGAGCAAAGCTGGATATTGTGGATCCTCTCTACAGTGGGCTCCTTAAGTGATGCTTGCTGGTGGAGTTTCCTTCTTGTCAGTATCATGCATCCATCCATTATCCATCCCGCTATATCCTAACTACAGGGTCACGGGGGTCTGCTGGAGCCAATCCCAGCCAACACAGAGCGCAAGGCAGGTAACAAACTCCGGGCAGGGCGCCAGCCCACTGCAGTTGTCATTATCAATAAAGTGAAATCCATAAGCAACTCTGTTGCTATTGGCTAAATTTCCAAGTGTAACAATCATAACTACACCTGTGTAATGATTTCACTCAGGCTCAGTTTTCGTGTGTGTTCTATTTGGACATACAGCACATCTGATAAATTAGTGAAATTTCGGCTTGTAATCATTTTTATGTTCCAGAATTGGATTTGTAAGATTCCGTGGTTCCCTTCACTTAACTAATGGACAGTCAAAGTATGTTATAAAAATAAGCAGTATATCATTAACAAAAGCTGTTTTTACCTTTGTTTCCTGGATTTAGGGCTGATGAGAAGACAAATATTATCTAAAAAAAACACAAGGTAGTAATTTAACTTCTGTCTGCATGTGGACCACATGCCATGTTAATCTCATATTATAACACTCTATTCAGTAAATTCTTTGATAACAAACTCTGAAGTACGCAAACTGCTTTTCTTGAGTCTGGATACTTAAATCTTAAACTAAAACATTCAAAATAATGGAGCCTGTTTCACCACCAATACGTCTAAGGAGTATCTTACTAAAATGTGAAAGCCCAATATAAAACAAACACTTGCCTTGTCCTGCTTCACAACATGAGAGACCACCTCTCGGCTGCCGGTTTCAAGACCCTTGTAACCCAGAGGCTCAAAGCCCATCTTGTTGCAGTAGAAGGAAGCAGCCTACAGTGCAAAATACAATACAGCCACAAGTTAAACTACTTGTCCTCCTTATAGACGTGGGGACGTACCCTGAGTAAAACACGAGCAGACATGAGGGCACTGACACGAATTCAAAGCCATAGTCCCGCAGCGAACCACTGTGCCATCGTATCGCGCCTTCCCGAGACTTCAGAAGATAATACTTGAATTTTGTATTGATAATGTGGAAAATAATTCTGCAAACATTTTTTTGAATCTTCTGAGTTGTTGCTGTGTGTCTTTAAATTAATAATCAGAGCTCCTAGTACATACTATATCTCAGAAATGTGAACATGTGAAATCTTTTTATTTTATGTATATATTTTACCATGGCTAACAGAAATACACTTCTCAAATATACCTGGGTACCTGCGGTTAACGCCTACCAAAAAGAAATTGGGATTCAAAAATCATAAATCTTTTTGTGCTTAAAGATTTCATTAGGCAAATGAAAGAAGCTCGACGTAAACAGCCATACATTCTTCTTCCTCTTCTTTTGGCTGCTCCCGTTAGGAGTTGCCACAGCGGATCATCGTTTTCCATATAAACAGCCATACATTGCTTTTCACTAATAGTGCAGCAATATAGTTTCTTTTCTAACCAAAAATGACTAAAAAGTGCAGGTAATCTGAATAGAGCAGTTATTTTACAATACTAAGAAATGCAGAAACATCATATCAAATGCTCAGAACTACAATGCATGCCCAGTTTGAGGTTACTATAGCCATTCAAATGAAAACCCATATTTTGCATGCAGTGTGCCAACAGGATTAGCAATTAAGACATGGGATGGTAAGAGGGTTAGAGGATGTGGGAAAGTTAACTGTGGTCAAGGCTAAAATGATAACTCGTCAGGCAGCATCCTATTCATTCCTCATACAATAAATTGGTATTGTACAAGGAAGTCGGGAGTGGCAGAGAATTATGTAAGAGTGGTACAGGATATGTACGAGGGAAGTGTGACTCTGGTGAGGTCTGCGGTAGGAGTGATGGAGGTGAGATTACATCAGGGATCGGCTCTGAGCCCTTTCTTTTTTGCAATGGTGATGGACAGGTTGACAGACGAGATTAGACAGGAGTCTCCATGGACTATGATGTTTGCTGATGACATTGTGATCTGTAGTGATAGTAGGGAGCAGGTTGAGGAGACCCTGGAGAGGTGGAGAGATGAGAGGAGAGGACAGGAATGAAGGTCAGTAGGAACAGAACAGAATACATGTGTGTAAATGAGAGGGAAGTCAGGGGAATGGTGAGGATGAGGGAGTAGAGCTGGCGAAGGTGGATGAGTTTAAATACTTGGGATCAACAGTACAGAGTAATAGGAGTACAGTCAGGGTGGAGTGGGTGGAGAAGAGTGTCAGGAGTGATTTGTAACAGACGGACATCAGCAAGAGTGAAAGGGAAGGTCTACAGGACGGTAGTGAGACCAGCTATGTTATATGGATTGGAGATGGTGGCAGAGTTAAAGATGCTAAGATTTGCATTGGGGGTGACAAGGATGGACAGGATTAGAAATGAGGATATTAGAGGGTCAGCTCAGGTGGGACAGTTGGGAGACAAAGTCAGAGAGGCGAGATTTCATTGGTTTGGATATGTGCAGAGGAGAGATGCTGGGTATATTGGGAGAAGGATGCTAATGATAGAGCTGCCAGGCAAGAGAAAACGAGGAAGGCCTAAGAGAAGGTTTATGGATGTGGTGAGAGAGGACATGCAGGTGATGGAAGTAACAGAACAAGATGCAGAGGACAGAAAGATATGGAAAAGATGATCCGCTGTGGCAACCCCTAATGGGAGCAGCCGAAAGAAGAAGATGACCGCATCCTAGAGAAAAGGACGGTGTCTGTTGAATGCCCCGGCAGGTAATATCAGGCTCCGCAGATATTACAAGTTCAAAAATGACTTCAAACTGGAAGGACACAGGAGAGTCTGGAATGCCTTTGGTTTACCCAGAGAGGCTGTAGGATTTATCGTATTATATTAATTTTGATTATTTGTACCTTTTTCATGTTTAACTAACCCCGTGTGTCTGTTTCATGTTAATATGGCCCTTTTTTTTAC
This sequence comes from Polypterus senegalus, assembly GCF_016835505.1. NCBI lineage: Eukaryota > Metazoa > Chordata > Cladistia > Polypteriformes > Polypteridae > Polypterus > Polypterus senegalus. Next base: position 63,924,010 of record NC_053165.1, read on the forward strand.
ATGTAACTAGGGTTTTTGATGTTACTGTGTGTCTGGGCGGTGGCTCAGAAGAGGACTCTGCTGACCAAAAGATGCAATATTAGAAACTAGTAAGGCCCGTTTACTTTCAAGTGGCTCTGCCTTTTAGTAGAGTTTATCTTTTTCCCCCTTCTAATGAAATAAATGTCAGTATAAACATACAGTATCTAATTTTTAGTTTTTTTAGTAATAGATACTGAAAGAACTGCATTATTGACTACTTGGAAGAGAATGAATGGCTTACATAATCGCTTAGAAGTGAGAGAAAGAATTCCAAAGTATGTATGAAGTGCCAGCTTACAAACCGATAACTGAATGGCTGTGTTGTCAGCAGAAGAAAAACATGCCATAGGAAACGAGCAGAGGGTTGATTTCTATTTTTTCTCATTCATTCATTTAAAGAGAAGCATATGCCTTTGTCTCGCTAACGTCACAATGAACCTACTACTACCGTGAGTTACCTTTACCGGCAGAATGGCTCGAATTCTTTGAAACATGAACTCACCAAGGTGTTGAGAACGACAGGGAGATGTTAGCTTATATAGATCCTTAGTGTCTCATGGGCAGGCCCGAGGAGAGAGGGGTGCAGCCAGTACATCGCTCCAGGGCCTATGAAGCCCAACGCGTCCCATAATATTTATTATAATTTGAACATTTATTTATTTAATTCATTTAATTTTTATTGTATTTTTTTTTAATTTTGCAAGTCTGTTTAGTTCGAAAATAAAAAGGCACGTGGGTCACAGCATCAGTTTACGACATAAGAGACATGGGAGAGGAGTCACGTAGTCTACAATGGTATTCCCCGCTCGGTGGGAAGTGACGGGGAGGAGTGGGTTCCGGGCACAGTGAGAAAAAAGTCATCAGCTGACAAACATGTATGTCATGTAGTCGCTGCGTTCTGAAACACCACGAATTTGGGAAAGTGGACTAAGTGAACCGTTGTGAACAGCTGAGCAACTAAGCAAGTGTCAAAGGAGCATAATACAAAGAAACATCACAAAACCATAAAACATATTGTCTATCTCAAGAAGGACACGTCCTTACAAACTAAGACAAAGAACAGCGCGAGAACTTTAGCATACGAGATTGCAAAGCGTTGAGTGAGTGCGAAGCAATAGAAGGCCGTGACATGTGTAGAATTTTGCATAAGGGCCCACACCCCTTCTTTGCACCGGGGCCCGGATTTTCTCTCGGCGGCCCTGCTCATGTGTGGCACGGTGGTAGTACAGAGACCAGGGTTTGTGTCCCGGGTTTTCCCAGTGTGGAGTCTGCATGTTCTCAATGTGTGAGTTTGGATTTCCTCTTGGCGCTCCAGTTTTCTTTGCAAAGTCCAAAGATGTGTAGATCAGATGAATTGGCGTTGCTAAACTTCCCTAGTGTGTGGCTGCGGTGTGTGTGGCTGTGATAGACTGCTGCCCTGTCCAGGGTTTGTTCCTGCCTTGTGCCCTTTGCTAGCTAGAATAGGGTCCAGCACCCCCCCATGACCCTATTCAGGACAAAGCGGGTTAGAAAATGAACTGACTGACTAGAATCATATGTCATGTTTTTTTTTGTAAATTATCTGGTGGTGAGTTTCTACCTCAAACATGTTACTCCACCTCATTGCATATATCTGACTGAAATATTATCACCGAGGAAGCCACTGCGTTAGGACTCTCATGGTCCTACAGCCAGTTTAAGACTTTCCTGTCACTGAGCCGTGGAGTATTAGCTGATAATATAACACTCAGATAAGTACAATACTGCCATCTAGGGATGTACATGATCAGAAATAGTCAGTCAGTTAGTGTCCCACCTGCTATAACCTAACACAGTGTCACAGGGTCTGCTGGAGACAATCCCAGCCAACACAGGGTGCAAGGCAGGAAACAAACCCCAGGCTGGGTGCCAGCCCACCACAGGGCACACACCCACCCACACACTAGGGACAATTTAAGATTGCCAGTCCACCTAACCTGCGTGTCTTTGGACTGTGGGAGGAAACCCACGCAGACACGGGGAGAACCCGGGAAGCAAACTCAGGTCTCCTAACTGCGAGGCAGCAGCGCTACCCACTGTGCCACCGTGCCACCCTGGTCAGAAACAAAGCTCAGATATTTTAGTGCTTGAAGGAATTCATTTGTATTTTTTAAAGAATCTAATATGCTGGGTGAGTTGAGTCAGTGGGGACAATCCCAAAGGGGCAATAAAATAAGACCACTAACCTCTAACTAAAAAAACAACTTTTAAAATAGGATTAAATTTAACTGTAAAACAATATTTGCTCTTTTAAGGTCATCCTAAAACTATACATGTCTGCGCTCCTGTTGCCGTTACACGATTGTCTTCATTCTAAGTTGTGTTATTGTCCATTTGTGTCATAGCGCTGAAGCAGGTAAGTGCTTGAGAATCGACAGGGAATTAGCCGATGTTGCTTTGTGCTGCAAACAGAAAGACCTGAATAAGGCTGTCAGGAGTACAATGGAGGAGGGACAGAGCGTGACCAGAAAGTGGGAGTATGAACAGTGGCACAGCCAACAGAGCTGGAAAACACTTTAAAGGACTTGAAGTGGATGACAATGTGAGGGAGAGGATGTATGGAGAAGGTCTGACAGAGACAAGGAAATGCTCAAGACTAGACTGGGCCCGAGTGGAGACAGTTAGGGGAGTGCAGTTGGACACAAGAAGTGTGCAAAACATGGAAGGATTATTGATAATAGTTGTTTTGTCACGCGGTTTAATTTGGAAATGGCAGAAGTTCAAGGGAAGCCTTTTTAGTCTACTTATCATTACCCTGGCAAAGAAGTGCATATGGGATGCCAGGTGTACTCCTGATAAAGAGGTTTGTGACCAGAAATGTGCAGTTGAGAAAAAAGATTTTGGAAAAGGAGCTAGAAAGAAAAATGAAGAGAGATATTGAGAAGTGGAGTTTCACAGCCGCTAAGAAGAGATAGAAGGGCTTGTGGGCATTTGGGAACGGGAAATAGAGCTTTAATGAGAATTGAACTGAAATATATAAAACTAAGGGGCTCTGCCCTCTGCTCACGTCGCTCGCCAACCACCGGGCAGGCATCATGTGTTGGCCTCTTTGGGGTTCATCCGCTCGCATATGGGGATGAGGATGTTCAATTTAAACAGATTGTTATTTTCATGGGAATTGTTACATATGCATAACATAACTAACTGTTTTACATTACAGCGAGTAATTAACCGTAGTAAAAAATAGTAAAACGGAATAATTTGAAAGAAAATTATGTTTCATGTTGCGTTAGGGGTATTCATTGTGTGATGCATTTTTGTTCTGTTTGGCTTTGAAATTAACATACAAATACTTTTTAAACTTACACTTTTACTGTAAAACTTCAGTAAAAACTATTTTTTTGAATTACATTTTCGTCAATATTGCATTGAATTTTGATTCTGTATTTGGACTTTCACTGTGACAATGCAACTTATAACTGCCTGTGAGTGAATTTCATTTCTTTCTCTCTTATAAATAAACCGACTTTTTCGAATGTTTGTCCCTGTGATTTGTTGATTGTCTTTGCAAAAGCTATTCTAACGGGAAATTGTTAATGTTTTAATACGAATGGCATATCAAGATCTCCTTTGGTGTCTCATGTTATCCAGGGAGGATGTACTACATTACCTTTCTTGGATACATTCTTCTTTCTACAATAATTTGTGTGGTGGAAAACTGGGCGGTGTTAACGGTTTTAGATATCCATCCATTATCCATCTCATTATATCCCAACTACAGGGTCACAGGAGTCTGATGGAGCCAATCCCAGCCAATACAGGGCGCAGGAAACAAACCCCGGGCAGGGTGCCAGCCCACCGCAGGGTTGTAGATATTCTTTGTCATATTGTAAGTTGATGTTTTCATCTTCCGCACCATCACCACCAACTGTTTCAGCAAAGTCTATTGATACGCATTTAACCAATTTGCTGTCTAACCGATCGACATTTTGTGTGTAAATTTATTTGATTTCATCGTTTCTCTGTGCTAGGACTGCCCGTGTACTCATTTTTACTGCTGATAACTATTCAGGATGAAATTATTCAATTAGATTTGGACATAATATGTCTTCTTTAATTGGAAATTTAAAGTGAGGAAGACAAAATAATTTATAAGAGGTGAGAGAGCAGGAACTGTGTCTGACAAAAGCATTCACGCAAATGAGAGGTGAGAGGGCCATGTGTGTGGTTGAATATGGTGGAGAGGATGACGGGACTTGAAAAAATTTCTTTGAAAAAAGTCTCGTCTCAGGATTAAGATTAAGGGGCTTTATAATAGAGAGATATGTGTGTGTAGTATGGATGTTTGGTCCAATGTTTTAAAGGGGTTATGGTCTTCAGTTTAAGAAATTAAAATGGGAAAATGACTCTTCTTTAACATGACTGTTACTTAACAAAACTGCTTTGGTTGTATGGGGTGGTGGAATTGTTGTGCACTGTATTTTGTAATGTGTGCATTAAAGTTATTTTTACACAATATATAAATAAATAAAAAAATGCAAACTGTCATATTGCCACTAAAAGTCCACAGTAACTGAAGGTTAGTTCAAAGTTTGACTCCCTGTAGCTGAACAATATGTAAAAGAGGTTACAAACAACTTGTAAATGATGTCACAGATATATTTTCATCCGTAGTGCTGTCATATTATACAACATTCAGTTACCTATTGTCATTACTTCTTATGCACTTTCACAATATACTGTAATATAATTAAAGTGTATGAGTTAGAACAGATGCAGGGGGTGGAGGATATTAATTTTTCATTTAATATCATTTTGTCCTCGGAGCAATTGTAGTTCACGAGTAATTGATAGATAGATACTTTATTAATCCCAAGGGGAAATTCACATAATCCTGCAGCAGTATACTGATACAAAGAAACAATATTAAATTAAATAGTAATAAAAATGAAAAAAATAAAAATAAAAAAGCAGACCATAACTTATAATAATAAATATAATAAAAATAAATAAAAAATAATAAAGTGTTACAGGTGTTCAGAGCACTTTCATTAACCCTGCATGGACGGATGGCACTTTACATAGATATATGAACGAATGCCATACTCTTCAAATTAAGTCACCAAGGGTGCCAGATCAAAGGCTATGTTGAGTCCTGCCATCAGTATGGAACTAATTATCAGCAGGCCTGTGCCTCCCATTCTCACAGCCAATAGTAACTTGTTAAAAGAATACACCTCTCCGTCCAGACAGAAAAACAGCATCCATAAAAGAAAAGGCCACTTACCTGCTTAGCATTGCCCACCCAAAATGTAATGTGATCAAATGAGAGGAATTTTCCCTTTTCATGCTACAAAAAACAAATGTCAGGTACATTCAATTGTTATATCACTTACTGGAAGGGTAAAAACGGCAAAACCGCTCACAAGACAACTCCTTACGTTCACGTTATGTAGAAAAGGCAATCGCCAGTCAAGATTACTAACATGTTTCTCTATTGGCATCTTTCCCAAAACAACTCTAAGACAAATAAAACTGTTAGAAACTACAACTAGATTTTTACTTTAAACACACTAAAAGTGAAATTTGTTATTACACTGTGCAAGTAAAATTAACTAATGCAAGGAAAATCTATATACCCAACAGCTGTACTGGTCAAATAAAAAGAGTGTCATTTACTGCTTGTAATTTTTCTTTCGAGCAACACTACTTACAGCTCATTTCATAACTTCGATGGAATGAACTGTATGCTCAAGCGTTGTTGTGACATCTAATACATTTTCTTACTTCTTGTATGTAATTTACACACATGTACAAAAAACATGTCACTTTCATATTTCAATACTTTGTGTGTGTATATATTATATAGGTAAATAATGTACATTATATAGAAAAGAATGACAGTATATAATTGATAGAAAATATACAATGCATCATAATTATGTTGAAGAAATTGTGGTGACACTCACCTTTTCTCCTTTGTCGCTATATGATGTCTAAAAAAGATAAATAACGAAGGACACAGGTGAAATAAAATGTTACCGAGGATCGATCGTCATTTAGAGAACGCCACAGGTTATCTCTCGTGGCTGATATGAACTGACTGCGATTCAGATACAGTACTGTATGAACGCTTTGACACTTGCACTCGCACATGTTGTAAGACGGTTATATCTAGGAGAAGACACCGCTTTGAACTTGCCGTGTGATTCTTACCATTTTGCTGCGCTGGCGTTGCCCTCTTTCAGTTCACCGCTCACTTGCACGCTTTACGGAGATCGTAGGAATTCCAAAGAAGTAAATCCTATGGCGCTGGCCCCGCCCACAGACGCGCCCCTAGTCGGAGCAAATCGCGCAGAGCCATCCTAAACATTTATTAGCCGCATACGTGTTTGTTTATTTATTTATGTATACTTGTAAATAATAACTATTTGAACGAACATGTTGGCGAGCAGCATATACACACTTTCAATTATTTTCTCTCTCTTTGCGATCACAAATGAATTCTGAACTGCTCATATTAAAAGAAGGTTTAATCTGTTTTGTAACTTTACCTGGTCACTTGCTAGCGTATCCCTGTTTCTTCTGGATGCCCTACTAAGGACGTTTTCTAAGCTATGTGTTAATATATATAGGGGTTAAGGTTTATGACGTGTATGTTCTGCAGCCTTCGTTAGTTAGACTTGTATTTAAATCCTACAAAAGCGCTGCATGCTTAATTGGTATTAACCATCCATTCATCTATCCAGCCACTGTCTCACCCAGCACGTAAATAGTTCAGAGTGGCTGCCGATCCTGAGAGCACTGGGAACAAAGTTGGAATCCATCCTGTACAATCAATCATCTCACGCCCCATCACTCACTCTTACAGACGCGGCAGTAGCTAATCTACCGAGAGCTTCATTAATTCAGATGCGGGAGGAACATCAAAACAGAATGTGCAGCAACCAGGTAAGGATTCAAACTCTACAGCTGTGAGACGGTAGTGCTAATCACTGAGTCACCCCGCCATCCTTAGCATATTATGGGCTTTGGCAGTAACATCATGAAATGAAAGGATTTTTACAGTAATTAATATTGTATGAAAATGAACCCTGATATCAGCATTAGTTTATACGACTACTCCATGCTGGCTCTGAATGAGCGAATATTGGGGTTACGTATGAGAGTGACATTTAATGGACCACACTTTTATATGAAGAGCTTGGCCCAACTTAGCTAAGTAATAGCTTAACTAATAGCTAAGTTGTCTCAACATCTCACCCAGATTGTTCTTAAATGAGATAGAAAATTTGGGTTAGTTGTAGAAAATACACAATGGATAGATTTATAAGACAAGCGATTTCTGTATGAAACATGTATAAACATTTGTAAGGCTTTAACTTCTTCTTTAAGTTCAGCAAACATAAAAAAAAAAAACCTCTAGGGGGGGAATCTCTGAAATCTGATTACTCTCATATGTGTGTATAGCTGAAAAGAGGAGTTTCCTGAAGCAGACTTTTTATTGGATGCTAAAATAGCCTGAAAAGTGCAGATTCTTATTCTAAATGACTTGTCACTCGGAGGACCTTGGGTGTCCAAGGCATCTTTAGTTATGCAACGTACAGAAAATGACAATCTATGCAGAAATGATAAATACGGACGCTGAGCACACACATTTGGAAAGCCATGGAATTTGCAATACAATATGATAAATGTTACATTCGAAACAAAACTAAATTCCGAGTTTAATTATCATCAAGAATTTAATTTTGAAGTCTTATTTGGGAAGAACAGAAAAAAATATACAAATGGTTCCTTATTTTCTACAAGAAGCTAATATTTATAGCAGCAACATGTTAGTTAAATAATCCACAAAAGTCATACAACACTAAAACACATCCCCGACTTCACTGCTGAATTGTATTCAAAGGACTATACAGAATGAGCACAATGACTGGACAGAAGCTCATCACAAAGGTACAACACTGGGGTTGAATGCAGAATTGTATTTTGCACAAACTACACTGCTACACTGGAAAAAAAAAAAGTTACATTTACGGTAAAGTACTGGCAGCTGGGTTGCTAGAATTTTACCATAATAAATAAGGTGACAAAATGTTTAGGTCTATAGTATAAGTTTGTAGTATATAACTGTTTTTTTCTTTACAATGCATTCCAACAGAAGGAAATGTTTAACCATAACCAGAAATCCATGCATTATAATAAACATGCCAATCAATAAACCATTAAAAAGTACTGTCAGGATCAAACCCCAGTACGCAGTTGGAATCAGTAAAGTAACAACAACCAATATCAAACATGTATCGTTTAATTATATACATTAAAAATAATTCAGTATGTAAGGAAGTTACGGGGCATTGTCTGTGGAGAAGTAAAGTTTGGTGTCCTACAGATGAGCCAGCTTATCGAATACTGTACATCCATCCATTAATTATCCAACCCGCTATATCCTGACTACAGGGTCTGCTGGAGCGAATCCCAGACAACACAGGGCGCAAGGCAGGAAACAAACCCCAGGCAGGGCGCCAGCCCAACCCACCATAAATCAGCTTCTATTGCCTCAAAAAACCTTCAGCACGCAGGGAAAAAATAAGTCTGCTAACTCTGCTGAAGTTTTTTCCCCTACTGAGAATTCTTAGCTACGCGGTTCACCAGGAACACTACGGTAAAAGGGGGCGTGTCCTTATGCAAATATCGGTGTTAGTGAAACAGGCCTTTACCGTTTTACATTTTACAATTGCTTAACATCACTAACAGTTTTACACTTAATTAACAGAGATTTTTTCAGTGTATGCATTTAACACATTTGGACGTTTTGTGTGTTAGATTAAAGTTAGGAATATTTAAACAGTCTCTGGAGTGCTTATGCAGAGTACTTTATTTTTGATACCAAATATTGTTCATAATAAGGAATTACCCTTTTTTTAAATTAGACGGTAAGATATTGATTTGGATAAAACTGTGCATTGTTCTTCACAATGCTGCATGTACACGGTCCTACGTTCACACTGAATGGCTCCTCAAAGCAGCATGTGATCCATGAAATACAAAAGGAGTGTCCAAATAAGGCCGTGTAGCTGCCTCTGCTTTATGGTGAATTCCTGCCACAAATTACAGGCTTTGCTTCTTATTTAAAATGACCCGCAGATGGGGCGTCTCGTACAAAACAATGAACTGGACTTTATGGCCTTACTTGTCATGATTTGTACTATTCTATATCTCAGTTTCAAATTCTGCTATATTTGCAAGGAAACAAAAAATAAGAAAGTACCTCTTCCTCATAATGTCATTTGTAAGGAACAGAGGACATTGTTACTCTCTGAGGTTCAGTGTGTCAATTATTTTCCTCGTCGTTATTGTCAGTTTTTGTGTATTCTTGAAGATGGGATAGTTATTTTTCTTTATTTTAAACGATCTTGTAATTAATGCAGTTTGGATACAAGCATTCCAGCCTACACTATATGTTACACAGACCACTTAAGAAGAACATGACGGCTCCATACTTGGTAGTAAGGGATGTTTCAATCTGCGCATTTTGTTTTGCAGTGGAGAAACGAGGAGGTCAGCAGGTTTTCTTCTACGTGGTGCACAAACACTGCAAGATATTGGGGTGAGTGTGGACATGGGAGCATTTTATTAATTGACCAACCATAAATGACCTGAGGACATTGGCATTGCATCAGCAGTAACTTCAGACAGTGTGAGAACTGGTTTCCATCTGATTTGAAAAACAACGCATCCATGCTTTCAATAAACCACCATGGAGAATGAAAAGTTAAAGACAATTAAGTAATCGGCCCTCGGAAAACTCGTTAAGAAAGGCAACTCTTTCTCAGAAGAAATGTCAAGGTTCAGTTTAGCCTTTGGCTCTTTCTTAGGGACAAGAACTGTTTGATCACACAACATGCCTGTATGAATGTTTTCTGACAAGTCTATTATGTCAGTTGCACATGTACAGGAGTCAGAAGCTGAGGCCTCATTCCATCTGATAACTATTGATGTACAAAGGTTCAGGTCATTGTATCACAGTCATGTGCCACAGGCTCTCCTAACTCATGTACTGGAAAAAGGCCAGATAGATGATAGAGGCAAAGTTGGAAAATATGATCAACAAAATACTCCCGGTCACCAATGATAACTTCAAAGTTTTTCCATTAGTTACATAATTTAAATTAATATATGTATTATTCCAGTTTTTAACTTGAACAGGAGACCGGCACAGATGTCAGACCTGTAAACCTGACAAACCTGACAAACCTGTAACACATTATTTTGTTGTGTGGTCTCGGGATTTCAACAGGTAAATAATCTGTGTTTGAGGGCACTGTTTAAATGAGGGCAACTGAATTATGCCAACTTAAAGATAACCATAAGTTAATACGATGTTACGTCAAGGCAAATTGGCACTATAAGATCATCAAAGCTTTGTGTTAATTTCAGAATCATCTGTAAATCTCAGCGGTGGCATAGTGGTGCAGTGAGTAGCACTGCTGCCTCGCAGTTAGGAGACCCAGGTTCACTTCCCGTGTCCCTGCGTGGAGTTTGCATGTTCTCCCCGTGTCTGCGTGGGTTTCCTCCCACAGTCCAAAGACATGCAGATTAGGTGCATTGGCGATCCTAAATTGTCCCGAGTGTGTGCTTGGTGTGTGTGTGTTTGTGCGCCCTCCCCAGGGTTTGTTTCTTGTCTTGCACCCTGTGTTGGCTGGGATTGGCTCCAGCAGACCCCTGTGACCCTGTAGTTAGGATATTGCGGGTTAGATAATGGATGGATGGATCTGTAAATCTCTGGTCCACTGAAAAGACAAACATGACAACTTCTCGCTGAGAAAGAGTGCGTATGTAACTCATGAAGAAAGATTTGTGGTTAGTAGTCTTAACAGTTCTCTCCATCCACAGCAGGGATGTTGAAGGCCAAAGTCCTACTTGAAAATGTATTGTGCTGTTCTTTGATGTGCCAGAAATCATCTTGTTTCTGTTTTTATTTTATTTCCCCCTTCATACCCCAAAGTGCAGTGTTTACAACGGTTGCATTTTGGATTCAAAATTACTAGTGTGGATTTTGTGCCTCCCTAAGGTCTGTGTTGTAGCTTAATTTGGAGTGAGGGAGTTCTGCTCTAGACTGGCACCCCAGGTTAGTTCTTTCTTTGAGAACGTTGTACAGTGATGCCAGGATACCTGGCAAACTTGAAATGGACTGAGCCAGTTCAAGGTTGTATTCCTGGGATTACCAGACTCGGTCCTGGAGGACCACAGGGGTTGCAGGTTTTTGTTCCTACCCAATATTGTAATTAGATGCCAATCATGGCAGATAAGAGAGCTCCTAATTAAATTCTGTGCCTTTTATTCTGCCACACCAGGTCATCCTTACTTTGTACATTTTTTTTCCTTTCCAAGGTTATCATCCCAGTGAGCCATGGCCCAGATCAGATGAGTAAATCTCAGACACCACACAGGCGTAAATGAGTCCATGTTAAGATGGTGAGCTGTTGGCTCATTTTGTCACTTAAGAAAACAAGAAGCAAATAAAAACTGAGAATGCAGCTTTTTAACACTAAAGGAAACAATTAAGGAAATCTTAAAGGGTGAATTAAATAAAGAGAAGCACACACATGTTGCTCGAGTAATAGTTGGCTTTTAAATAAGCAATCTGGTTGTAACGAAAACCTGCAGGTCCCAACTTGAAGATGGCGGGTGCATTGTAGGATTCTTTATTTTTTAAGTTCCTACCAATAAACGTTTACACTACGACTGCTTTACACACTTGTTATATTTTACGCCATTCTCTGACTTTTTGCTTAATATCGTTTAATATATTCAGTGAGGTTTGCCTTTGTTATTTCTGCTACCAAGAAAAGTATGGTGTATTCGAACCAAATTATGCGATTTCGTTTACAAACAAATACATTGAAGCATGAAACTAAACATTAGTAAAAACGTTTATTGTGCCTTATCGGCACTTATGCCAAGTTGACGCATTTGTTAGTTTGTGACAACACATGTAAACCTAAAACAATTTCATGATTTTTTATAGTTTCTGATTAAAGTAAGAAAGTCATTCAATTTTTTTTAAACAAGTCTACTCCCCATCGTAGCTGGTTTATCTGCAGTACTTCTCTTTTTTCATTTCCAATATAACGGGCGATCCGCCGAACACGTCCTCAGCTGTAGCTCGTCTCGAGACACGCCCACTTTCCCGTCTAACCCGCGTGACGCGGCGACTGGTTTGGACCTTCTCGCGAGCCGTAGCTGTAGTTCGTGTTGGATTCGACTTCGACAGTGGCAGTGCGGAAGGATGACTGACGAAAATCGACAGGGCAGACCCACGATAACCGTGGAAGAAGTTCAAAAGCTTGTGAAACAGAAAGATTTAATAGAGGAGCAAATCCGAGCGTACTTCAACGTCCTGGAAGATGTGAGTGGTCTGTTATGGGGCTTGTCTTCCTGTTGGAACTGCTCCTGTTGTTTAATTTTTTTTAATGTTCGGTCAACACCATGAATATCTGTGAGAGAAAACGCGCTGCTTCATCACTGCATGTTAAAACCGCATAAGGTGTTGTGTTCGTTTTGGGGTTCGGATCTGGAGTTTTGTGAAATTAACCCATTTTGTATATTATTCACTGTAACATTTCATTATACTGTTCACGCGATGGTATTATTGCCTCTTTTGTTTTATGCCCGATTACTTTAGATGAGCGAAGATAACACTGAATGTTGTGTTAATTATGGATAGTTGAGTGCCACGACTGTTAGCTCACATGCCAGATAAAACCCAAGTTGCAACAACATTAACATAAAAGAAGTGTAGCTTTATTTTTACTTATTTATATTTTGTGTTTTCAAGCTTTTAAAATGTGATTATATGGAATTAATCTGCAAATCTCAGTTTAGTGGTTGTAGGCAGAATTGCGGTTTGCAACAGGTATAGCACGTTACCACCACCTAGATCTTTTATCCCGGTGTTTTGGAAGTGCTCATGTTGTGCTAATTTGTTTTTATGCTTTTTTTTTTTTTTATAGCAAAAAGATGTGGGGATGAACGGCCCTCTGGTTGATTTGGAGGGGTACCCTAGAGGAGATATTGATCTGTACCAAGTACGCAATGCACGGCATAATATTGTGTGTGAGTACTGCTGATTTTTTTTTTTCCATCCATTTTCTAACTCCACTCAAAATCCCCTGCAAATGATGCATTTCGTGAGCAGGGCAGGTATGTTTTTAAATTTTGATTTGATTTCTCAGTTTAAATGAAATTGGCTTATTGGTGTGACAATAAGTTAAGTGTAGCATGACAACAATGAATGATCTTATAAAAGGGCACCTTGCTGACCTCTTTGCCAATCTGGAATAATGTAAATTTCTAGAAGAGGTTTTGTGTATATATGTTGGTAGTAAAACAGAAAATAGAAAAAGATAAGTGGGGGTTACAAAAGAAAAACTGCATCTGTGAGTATTCCCTTGAGTCTTGAGTACCACATTGAACCCAATCTCGTTTCCATTCCTCTTTGTGTCCATCAACGTTTGTCATTCTTCTTCTGACCTGCCAGCGTACTTGCCAACTTTCTTCCTAACTGTGTAAAGACGCCATGATCTGATAGTGTATCAATAGGAGCTCAGCTCCTTCTTGGAGTTACCATTGTCCCTATGCTCACCTATGACCTCTAAAGGACTATATTTCTCCCAGACACCCATTTCTTTATAGAGGAAGCACACTCCCACTTCCAGTTAGAGATCATGTGTTCTACATACTAAAGACCCGAAAGAGAAGCATCAGCCTCTTGACCATCCTTTCTGGCTTTATCCCCGGTAACCCTAAACAAGTTTCCCAGTAATGAACCCTGAGCCGCCACTTCCATGTCATTTTACTTTATTGAAGTGTCCTGAGTGTATTAAGGGAACTTTGCTTTCCTCCTCCCACCCCACTTCACCTTCTGTCTCTCTTCCTAGGTTCTCTTAGATGTTTAATTTTAAGGCTGGGTACCACCTCCTAACAGCCCCTGTGTTCCCAGAGTCTCTCTTTCTCTCTCTCATTGGGGTTATGAATACATAAAGTGAAATAAAGAGGCAAGGTCCAACTTGGTAACAGTGTCATCTGGGATTACAAACAAGGGGCTGTAAAATATAAAGTTTTAAATGAAACTGTTCATTGCATTCTTGAGTTTAAGATTATCTGAAATCGCTTGAACAGTGATAAAATTCTGCATTAATGTGTACTTACTTTTATATAGGTCTGCAGAATGACCACAAGCAGATAATGCAACAAATCGAAGAGGCCTTGCATCTTCTGCATGCCCAGAAACGGGAGACCGGTGAGGCAGGACCGAGGGTTCAAGATCAGCCTCCATGCCAGAGCTTTGCAAAAGTGGATGATGTCACGCCGGGATCCCCTGCTAGCTTATCGGTAAGAGCAGAAGTCATTTTTCTTTTTATAAATACTGTTTAATTTCTGATCTACAATGGAAGAAGAAATCCTACTTGGGCGTAAGAAAGAACAAACAAAAAAAAAAAAAAACCACTAAAGATTAAATTGTTAAAAGTAAGTAGGACTAGAGAACATCTCTTCAGTCAAGCTGTGGGTACTTTAAAATATTCATATGGGAACTTGGCTCAAGAGATTACATTCACACTGGCCAGGTATGAATCGGGTTATAACCAGTTACTCCTCAGATGCTATTTTTACGTGAGAGATATTGGGCAGCACGGTGGCGGTGGCACAGACTCGTCCCCACGTGGAGTCTGCATGGCTTTCCTTCCATTGACTGAAAACTTGAAGGTTCAGTGACTTGGTGCGTGGATGTTTGTGTGTGTTCACCTTGCTATGGACTGGCACCATGTCCGGGCTTTGTTCCTGCGTTGTGCCCTATGCTCCAGCACTCCTTACGCCCCTTGGCTGGATTGAGCGGGTTAGAAGGTGCCATGACGTAAGATATTCTAGGATTTACTTGGTTAGATTGTTTTTGAAAACTATGTGAAGTAGGGAGTCATATGTTGGATAAGCACCTGCTGTTGCTGTCTGCCTGTGCCCTTGCCTGTTTCCAAGAACAAAATGACTCCAAGTGGACCAGTTACATTACAATTATTCTTCAAGGGAATTTGTCCAGAAATCAATTTTTTTTTTATTGAAGCACCTCAAATATACATATTTCTAAAGTTTCAAAAACTGTCATTTATAAAGAATTGGCAAATTTTGGAAGTTGTCCGCTTTAAAACATATTGTCGGTCCCCGATTACTGATGATTTTTTACTCCTTCAACTTTACCTTGAGAGAGGGTCTTTTGGCCTTGATTGTTTTTGCTCTTTTTCATGTGCTTACAGGGCTATATTTTTTATTACATGATACTGCAAATTGTTTAGCAAAAACAGGTTTTGTATTCTTAACTAATAACTCCAATATTTAAACAACATAGTAAACCAAATGTGATATTTGTCTCCTGGAAGATCAAACAAACAAAAATTAAAATATTCCAACTTTTAAAGTGGTCAGCTAAGTCCCAAAATTACCCCAAGCGTATATTTTTTTTGTTTTTTAACTTTTTAACATTTTCCTCCATGGTTGCTTCCTACTTTGCACCTTCTGAAGCAGAAACGGGCTCCTTTTCTCCTTCACCCATGAACTGAATGAAGCAAGTATGGAATAGTCCCTAAATAACAGACCATTTTGAGAAGTGCTTCTTTCTTTCTGTAAACGTTTTGTCCTTTGCACATGTGTTCTGTTATCTTTGAGCAACTGTTGTTTTCATTTTAAATGCATAGTTAAGTCCCAGCAGTTCTTGTATTGTTTTCTTCGCTCCCCTTAAAACTGCTTACAGTTCTTTTCTAGAAAATGTGCTGTTTTGTCTTCTATTGGGAACTCACAGAGTAGATGAGAACATACATTGATGGTCACTCAGTGGTTTCTTTTATAACATTTACAAATCTAAGAGAAAGGGGAAAAAAAAAACTGGTGCCAAGATATGCTGAAAATCTTTAATTTACATTCCAATGTACATTCATTTTTCTTTTCATATATCAGGGATTGCGTGTTGGCGATGAGATTGTGGAATTTGGCTCTGTAAACTCCCAGAATTTCAAGAATCTCCAAATTATTGCTTCAGTTGTGCAGCACAGTGAAGGGGTAGGTACAGAAAACAGTTTAAACGATACTCTTCATTTTTGTTTTTAGTGTGCTGTTGTTTGTGGAATGGTAACTGACAGAAGGGTCTGTGATTGGCAAGACTGAATGACTGAGCTTTACAAGTCACAGCTTTGCAAACTGGGGACTGAAAAAAAAAAAACTGCTGGCACAAAAGTAATGTTTTTGATTATCACTTTTGGGTGGCATAGTGACACACCTGTAAGTCCTGGACTCTGCCAGTATGGACTAGGCATGTTCTTTTGAAATCTGTGTCATTTACTGACACATCTCATACATATTAGTTATCTGGTGACTGTAAATTGGCCCGGTGTGGGTTGAGGTGTTTGCCTCTGCACCGCAGCCTGTGGCCCATGCAAGGCTGGTTCCTGCCTGGTGCCAAAATAGACACCTGGCTCCCTGTGGCCCAGGGCAGAAAAAGCAACTTCTTAAATGGATGGATGATTTTATTGATTTTTGTTTTGTAAAATATTACATTCGTAAGCTTTGTTGCTGAGTAAGAAAAAAATGTGGGTTTTGTTTATCTGTCACTTATTATTATTATTATTATTATTATTTTTTTTTTTAGAAACCCCTCAGTTTAACAGTGATGCGTGATGGAAATAAAGTGCACTTGGGTCTCACCCCTCAGCGATGGGCTGGAAGGGGCCTTCTTGGGTAGGTTTTATTTATTTATTATGCCATACTGGTAGGGGGTGTTTCATTGTTTGGTACTGATATATTGATTGAGGGGGAATTAAGCAGATAATACAATCTGAAAACTAGACAGCACAATTAATTATACTAATAGTTGTTTTGTAACATCAACTGTAATCATCCAAGTTAACTTCACAACATTGCAGAGAATAAATAGTTGGGGAGCCAACTGGGCAGCCTCATTTAATCGTTGAGGTTAAATAAATAAGTGTGTGATGGCACTGTATAAACGTTACCAAAAAAATGCCACCTCTGGTTTCCTCTTGATGCCTCCTGAGGCAACCTTCACAATGTAGCTCAGTCTAGGAGTGGGTCAGTAAGAAAGTGATGCCTTCTTTGAAGGTCAACCAACTTTTATTAGGCTGGCACCAGGGGGAAAAAAAAGAGTGCCCCCACCAGGCATTTTCTTAGAACTGTGGGAGGAGGAGACAAAACAGTTAGCAACATTGCCCCCTTGTGTCCTGGAGTGGTATTACCTGTTTGGTCTGAGCCCTGAAGGTGATCCTCAAGTGCCCTTGTGTGACACCTTCTTCTTCTTTCGGCTGCTCCTGTTAGGGTTTCCCACAGCGGATCATCTTTTTCCATATCCTCTTGTCCTCTTCATCTTGCTCTGTTACACCCACCACCTGCATTTCCTCTCTCACCACACCTATCAACCTCCTCTTAGGCCTTCCTCTTTTGCTTTTGCCTGGACTACATTATAAACATGTGCAGTAGTGCAAGACATTTAGTTTTTACAAAAATCCTTTGTAATCTCTCTCTTATAAATAAATAAATATCTTGGGAGGGAAATGAGACGTGATCTTCTCGGAAGACATTTTGATGTCACACGAGACAAGGCAGTGAGACAACATTTAAAACAAGTTCACGGACATCTGACCTAGCAGTTGTTGGAATGCTTTTGGCAGAAATGCTTCATGTGCTCCCAGCTCTTAAAACAACGACAAGCAGAACACGCAGCTTGCCAGCAGATGATCCAGCTGCTTCTCCTTAGCGTGCGTTCAGCTGCACCCCCTTCACAACGCAAGCAGCATTATACATCCTGTGAGAAAGAGATGTAACCACGCCCGGGGCCGGAAATAAAGGACAAGTATTGTTTTTACAAAAGGTTTAAAGTAAAAGTGAAAATAATGCATATGTAACAATTACCATGAAAATAACAATCTCTTTAAATTGTATATCCGGTAAACCAAACCCGGAGGTGAGTGAGCGAAGCCCCGTAATTTTTTTAAATAGTATTCCATTCAGCATTTTCTTTCTTAATATTGCATTTTATTAATTCATGATTGATTAGGTAAAACTTTTTAAATTGCATGGGTATAGTGAGCAGTCAAGCAAAATGACCCCTTTTATTGGCTAACAAGAAAGATTACAATATGCAGGCTGTTGAGGTAACTCAGGCCCCTTCTAAGATGATTCACGTACAGGTTTTCTGAGGCTGTTCCTGTCCTAGTCTCTGTATAAACACAGGGAGTTCCAGTTTCTGTATTACATCTTGACTGAAGAAGGGGCCTCGAGTTGCCTCGACAGCCTGTAGATTGTAAACTTTCTATTTAGCCAATAAAAGGAGTCATTCTGCTTAACTTCTCACTACATCCATAACAGCTAACAAGGTACAACACCTTAATCACATAGGGAAATTCAAATGCATACAGCAGCAAAAACATAAAAAAGGATATAGGCTCACAGGATAGATAATACGGCCAATCAATCAGTTGACAAGTAAATAAATGAACTTAGAAAGTATGTCTAGTGGAAGCATTGAATTTCCTGATATTTGTGGACAGAAAAGGCCCCCAGAGGCGCCTTGTAGCACACTGTAGTGGAATGAGCCTCTGCCTAAAAGTGCTTCAAGAGAAAGCACCTGGAGGGCATGGAGGGGATTTTTTTTTTTTATTATTCATGATGGCATCTAATTTTGTTATCATCCTTTTTTCAACAATGGCTTCTAGTGTGTCCAGGCTATTTTTGTTGATCCTTAATAGTTTAATTGCTATTGTTTTTCTTCAGGTTTACACTATGTCTCATTCTGTACTTAATTATACATTCTGATGTTCAGTCTTTTTGTTAAAGTAATTATTTACTCAGTATCATGTTGTTAAGCCTTCCCTCATATGACCGTGTGACTTGTAGTCTATTATGGGAAAGCCATTATTCAAAAGCTAATTTTGTGTTCTTTCTACCCCATAGCTGTAACATTGTTCCCATTCAGAAATAAAATTAAAAGAAGACCCGTGTGCACAGAGATCTGTATGAAGGAAGGGAAGACCAGCAGCACAGAGGGTTTCAAGAAGAGCTTATCCAAACCAGGGGAGTGTTGCTTTAAGAGCTGTAGTATTTGCTGGGCCAAGTGTGATTCTGAAACTGGGAAACTTAATACTCTTTAAAATATCTGTATCATTTGATAGTATTTGGTGCATTTTATTTACACTATTTTTTCAAGGCAGTATAAAGCAACCCAGACACTTATTTAAAATGTTTTTTTCAGCAGTAGATGATTAAAGGAGTGAATGCTGCATGTTTTCATGCTTACCAAGGGAAAAGAATTCTTTTTGAATTGTAAGTTGTAATTTGTATATAACAGCTTTTTATAATAAGATGTATTTGAAAATCCTTCAAATAAAATTCTGCTTATAGAAATTCCTTTCCTATATTTTTAAGAGAAGTTTGATTAAGCATGCATTTTTTAAACCCACTTAATCCATTTGTAGGATGGTGGGCTTAAGCATATTCTAGAAAATTACCAAAATGTCAAAAACAAAAAGAAGGGGGAAGAAAAATCATCAAAAAGAGAACTGAAAGTGAGTATGTCAGCTATAGCCACCTTTTTATGATAAAACAATTTCAAAGTAACATCTTCAAATATATAGCATTGATGAATCAACTTAATTTTTTTTTTCCCTTGTCCAAGTCATCCTAAGCAAAATCCAAATTGAAAAATGTCAAATTGCTTCTAGAAGTTAAAAAGAATCCTAAGTTTAATTTTATCATTAACACTGCTACCATATGTAATGTCAGATGTTTCTAGATGACAAATTCTTTGGAAACTGTGCAGTTGGGATAGTTAGAGCAGACCTGTACTGTACAACAGTGTGCATTTGGGATGGCTCAAAAAGAAACGTGTCATTCATTTTTCTTTCCGTGTTTTCTGAAATACCAGAAAAAAACAAAACCCTTCACTGAAATTCACTTTTTATGACGCCAAGATGTTCCTAAAACAACTGACCCCCATTACTTGTTAAAATAAGTTTGAAATTTGGGCCTTGTGTGATGTGCGATTACTCAGTTAATTGGTATTTGCTATGTTATATGGCACCTTTCTATATTGAATATCGTCCCAAGATGCCTTGCGTCGGACACAGGCTTCCTTTTGCTGATCGAGCTCATTCTCTGCTTTTTCTACAAGCAGAACTCCTGCAAGAAAAAAGAAATCTGAGCGATATGCAAGTGTAGTGTCACTTTACTGCATAAAATATTCACATTATTTGAAATGGGGGAAATTTACAAGTACACCCAAATATTCACAACCAGCAACACTTCACCATTAATTGTACTATATAGCCATTTATTCAAGTCATCGAAGTTTAATATGCTAGCATACAGAATAGGTACGGTTGTCAGCTCCAGGATCCTGTATTCAAATCCGGACGTGTCGCAGTTGAAAAGTTAGCTTTTTGCCTCAGTATTTGCATGTGTGCACTCCAAGTACTCGGCCTGACTTGCACGTCAAAGTAGTCCATTTTAGATTAAATGGAGGCTCTAAATTGACTGAGCCAATGAGTGCGAGTGTGCACCATCATGGAATGGCACTCCTGTTCATTTGATGGTTTCTGCACTGCACACAATGTTATGAAGATAGGCAGTGGCTCTCCAGTGTCATGTTATTGAGGGAAAAAAATAATGGTTTAGATCACAAATGGGCAGACTGATACTTTTTATACTAAATTTCACCCAATGTGTTCATTTAGTGTAGGAGCTGCCAAAGCATCTGTGGAAAAAAACTGTCTCAATTCCAGTGCATGATGTTGCATTAATTAGTAATACATTTTATTTTTATATAAAGCATATATAGCTAGCAAACAACACCCCAAATATCTTTGCATGACAATTTTATAAAAAATAACGTCAAAACATTGTGACAGATACTCACTTGCTGTTGCTTCTTATGAAGCAGTGTCTAAAAGGTAAAGTACTTGTACAGTACAACGTCTTGTGAGCGCCACAGAAGCTCAAAACGTATGCCTGCTGCCTGACAGTTCCAGTATTCTGCTGATGTCTGCATGGCCTTTTCTCCCTCATTCCCATGCATGCACTGCTTCTGTGTGACAGTGAGTGGGGCCAACAAAGATTTGGCAGCCTTGGCCAGGAATATTTCCTGTCTTATATCTGATTTTCCAAAGACAAGGCCCTTTGTATCTCTAAATTGGACTACAAAGCTTTAAGATGGCACTCAAGTGAAACAAAAATGCAAAATACAAAGACAGCCAATCACAGAAATTACAATATAGTCTTAGTTCAGGATAACGCCAATGCCCAGCGAGTCACGACCTGAAAAGTTGTCCCCTTTACATTTATGTTTTGAGTATTTTGATGTTTCAGTATTCAGTTAAAGACGATCAAGTGTTTTATACTTGGTTATATTTCATAAATCAGCCCTTCTATTTCATGTTTTTGGGTATCAGCTTATCATACCGGCTCATGCAGTGCCTGGCTGAACCTCCATATTGTTGACATTTTGGTAAGACTGCTGACATCCTGTCAAAGTTTGTATCACCAACATGCAAAAGTGCTGTAATACGAACAGTGGGCCCCCGAATTACAGGCTGATGCAGATGTACACCATCACCATCAACTAGGATTGTGATAAAAACCTGACACAATGTAACTGAAATCAAACACCTCAGAGAATGTTCTAATCGAATTTAAAGCATGTGCTCTTCAAGTGCAACGCCAGAACAGCTTCAAGTCAAACACCAATTTCTTCCCTTTTCAAATAAACTGCCACACATAAGCTTTAAGAAAAGTGCAATATGCACAATTTTATTAGTTCTGTGCTGAAAGATAAGCACAATGAAATCTCACATCTGAATCAAACCATAAACTGAAGACTAGTCTTTTTAAAGTTACAGTAAAAATTTAAAAAAATTACCATGTACAAGGGTGGGGGAAAAAAAAAAAAAATCAATCAGCCAGGGCAAACATAATGTGAAGTTAAGAATTCCAAATCGCAGTTCAGATACAAAACCAATACATCAATATTTAGATTCTATCAAATTCCAAACATAGCTCATTCTCTCATTTCACCATCTTCTTCCTCCTCTTCTACTCCTCGTATGTACAGAACATTGTTGCATCTACAGAAAAGGGCAAAAAAACAGTATATTAATCATTTAAACGTGATAATATGCAATGAATGTATATAAACTATTTTAAACACCCTGTCATATCCCATAAATGGCTACAATAATATGGACAATGTAGATAAAAACTGAAATACAATTAAACCACCCTCAAATGGCTAGAGGAAGAAAAGAGAGAGCATTAATTCTATTTAAAATTAGGGGCTTCGCTCACACCCCAAGCGCAGTTGTGGACGGGGTGCTGAATGCACGTCAAGGAGACAGTCGCTCCTCCGAAACCCCTCTTTAATGGCGATACAATGGGAAGCAAATATGTGTTTTTTTTTTTTCTTTTTCTTTTAGCTCCTCTTTGCTCATTCAGCTGCTGGCGCCGTGCTGCGAGATCTGCACTTTGTGTGGCGCTTCAAACGTTTAAAAGTCACTGCCTTGTCTCTCTTCTCCTCCAGACATCCTCAAAGACCCTAATGCGATCTTTACTCTCCTTTTTTGAGACTTTCGATTTTTCTACTTCTGTTATCTCTAACCTGCTCTGTACGTGTATCACGGGACGTGAAAGCGTCTCTCTTCAAAAGGTCATGTCTCATCGCAGGAGAAAAAAGTCTTGGCCCAAGTTTTTATTTATATATATATATATATATATATATATATATATATATATATATATATATATATATATATATATATATATAGATATATATATATATATAGATAGATAGATAGATATATAGATCTCTATGCCAATCAGCCCATTAAGCATGAGCAGAAAACAAAAATAATTCTGTCTTCTGCTACATTCTGGTTAAGAAAGTGAAACTAATGCCAAGACAGAGTTATTCTGTCTGTTAAGCAAGTAGTGTTGCATAATGCAAGTGAAACTTTTTATTAAATTGGAATCATGAAAGACACTACCCTGTCCTTTTACTCAACGTGACCAGAGCGAGGTTGGCACAGTGCAGTTAAATGCTGCCAGCTCGGACTCATTAGCTCCAGCTAGCAAACTACAAAATGTACCAACCTGATATGCTATTGCTGTTTGAAGAAAAAAAAAAAAATGTCCCAAGAGCCACAGATCATGGCAACCAAATTTGCTTTTTTGAGGTGCTGCGCCAAGTACCTCCTAACTCAATAAAATTACATAGTCAGCCAGCAATTGATAATCTTGTCTTAAACTCCAACACAGAATACACAAAGAATAACAGATGTCTACTTTAACTAGTAAATGGCATTTGCTAAAAAGAATTTCACTGTACTATCGTAATAAGTGACAGTAATGACCCAGTAAACCTAAAAATATTTGGAATTCAAGAATACAAGATTCCCACTTTAACTGGTAAATGTTGTCAATTCAGTGCTTATTTGTACCATTGCATAGTGTTACATTTTCTGTTTTATTCATTTTTACAGTATATGTAACACACACACACACGCGCCAAGGGCACAAGAATGTGCCATTCGAGTGCAGGCCCCATACCCACGATTCTACTCCTACACCCAATAATCACAGTGAATAACAACTTTCTGTACTAAGGTAAACACAACAGAACCTTCAAAAATATAAAATTACCTGATAAGAACTTCACCTAAATGACCCGCTAGTGCCCCATCAACGTACTCTTCAGTGTTGGCCAGCTTTTGGGAGAAAGAGAGAGAGAGTGAGATGTCATTTATGTTACAATGTTTCTAGAAAGAATTAAAAAAAAATGCAAGAAATAAATGCCACATCTACAAGTAGCAAAACTTCTTACAGTACAATGAATAGCCACCCACTGGCACAGAACCATGGAAGAGCAGCACAGCAAACACAAATTACTCAACAAGGAAAGGAAAGAACGAGTCGACCAAGTAATAACACTAGAAATAAAACTGGACCATTTTGTGAATGTCTGCAAACCTCTATTCAATTGCTCTCTACTGTACACGTGTCAACGACCCTCTAAAACTATAACTGGAAACAAATACAAACCCAATTCAACACACAATTAAAGCTTAAAATGTTTTCCTTTGCACAGTTCTTTGAGAGGGGGTAAAAGCCTTAACGCGGGCACTGACATCCTCTACATGTTCTCCAACGCTGTGATGGCCCCTGTGATTGTCTACAATGTGGTGAGCTGGGCCAGTAACATCACTTCAAGGGAAGGACCACCGGATCAACAAGCTCATTTTAGGGCAAGCTCAGTTATGGGATGCAGTACACCAATGAGGTAAAAAATACAAAACTGAGGGTCATTATGAACAATGCAGCACATGGCCTCTGACACAGCAGCACTGAGGACATAAATAACAACAAATTATTAAGCAGAAGTGTTTTAGTAAAATGTCTTTATAATGCCTCCCTGGGTCTGTAACTGGCCTTTTCATCTTTACCCAAATCAGAAAGTTTGTTTCTTTTTAGTAATTATTGTATTTTTTTTTTTTTTTTGGTTTTTGTTATGTTTTGATAAAATGTATTAATTCCTGAGTTGAAGTTGTCTTTTTGTCTGTTTGGATGTGCATACTTGTATATATTTATTTATTGGGTTTCTGTAAAAGGACAAATTTTGCCCCATGGGTGCAGATAAAGTACTATCTAACCAAATTGACTCAGAAATACTAAAGGTGAATGAATAAAACATTAAAATGAAATTCAGTCGGTTCAGTTATTTAACAACAAAGTTACAGTGAAACTAAACACAAAGATTTGCAGACACACATACAGCAGCACAACTGAAAACCCAGACAGATAAATCAAGTGCCAAGTTTAAAAGACATGTGCAATGCAGCCGAACGCTACTATCTTTACAAAAGAGCTTTACTTGAATTTCTACAATTTATACGATGGGTACAATAAAACATTTAGTATAACAAAATAAAAATAAAAATGATCGACTTATATTTTAAAAAGGCAATGATTATTAAAATACAATCACCTGCATGTTCATGTAGCCATCCACAGACACCAGGTAGCCTTTGTACTCCATTCCCCACTTCAGCTTCACCATTACTGGTTTCCCAGTTAAACCATTTAGAAAAGGCTTGGGGTTCAGTGGTAAACTCTAAAAAGAAAAAAGGTTCAGATAACTGATGAAGCCTTGTCTCTCTTCACAATGGAAAATGATACAAAACTATAACAGAAAAGCGCTTGCATTTTGGTGATTTAACATTCATACTGCAAACCTGCCGTAAGCAAGCAAACTCGGATTTCTACAGACGAGCACAACATATCAATGTGCATGCAATTTTATAAATATACTTTAATGTACTACTGATACAACTCACATTTTTCAAAAGATGAGAACATATTACTCCCCACCTCTATCTGATCTTCGCCACGGTTATTATTGTGCAGAGTGTATTATTCCTTAAGGATTGTTTTGCTAACTTTTGTTTTATGCGCATTTGCTTTTAAGGAGCAAAATACGTACTTAAAATGTCCCTGCTCAAAATCACATGTGAAACGCGAGAAACAAAATATGAACAAAGGCCACGACAGTCCCTGCAAATGAAAACAACAAGAAATGCACATTCTGCAGTCCACGGCCTGCTTTGAGAATGAATGAAATGTGAATGCACTTTTAAAAAATTCAGCCCCTGAACATAAAATATTTCACAGGCTCCGCGACGATCACTTACAAAGCGACATTTTAATTAAAACACCGCCTTACCATGGCGTAATTCTTAACAATCAATTCCTTCAATTCGCACGAGTCCTAATCGGCGCGTCGCCTCACCGACGTCAGGAAGGAAGGAAGTTCTGCACGACCTTTGAACTTCAACCCCGCATTTTCGTTCGTACAGCTCAGTGGGGTTTACTGCCATCTGCTGTATGGAGGCCTTACTGCCCACCCAGAAACCTGTTTTTTATTATTTAAATTAAGAGTAATAACAATAACGAAATAAAACAAAGTTCAAAAAATAAAATTGTGAACTTTTTAGGCATTTGATAAAGTCCAACAGACTGACAGATATTGAAGGCGTTCTGTTTTGTAGAATATTTAATAATGATCTCTTTCTAACTAAAATTTATTTAAAGATGGTTTCTATTTTGCCCATTTATTGGTATGAATATGAAATCCCACACATACATAATATATAATAAATTAATAGTTTACAGGTTTTTTGATTTTTTTAATACTAAAGTTGTTTACTAATGTCACTTGTACATTTTTTTTCTTTAATAGAAATCTTCCCATATCATAAAAAATTAGCCAACCACCCATAAAAGGCAGATTCCACGTAATTCAGTATTTAGGGTGGCAAAGAGCTTGAGCTCTTAAGGTCATAGCAGACGACAGACAGGTCTTATCTTTAGTATCGACATTTCTCCATGAGTGTTTCCAGCACCTCGACTGAAGAACTAGGGTTGCTTCTCCAGTTTTAAGAGCAGCGGGTTGAGTTTGGTTTTCTGCACTACAAATGGTGGCTGGTGGTTAACAGGGCAGAAAGGATGACCAAGATCAGAGCCAGTACACATCTAAGAGGGCCAGTAGTCAAGAGCAAGAAACAACTGTCGCTAAGCAGTGAGCTTTGCATCTTCCTTGAGCTCAGCCAAACGTTCTCTTTCTATTTTACATGGCCATGTGTCTTTTTACCAGGCCAGGACACCACCCATCTTCAAATGCCCGACCACCCTGTTGGTGAGTGGTACTATTCATGTGGCCCGTCAATTGCTTCTGCTCCGTCCTTCGTTTGTATAAAGCAGGCACTCAGCACAGAGCAGAGTGTGTAAGTTAGCATAATGTTAATAGATTTCAACAAATAAGAAAAAACATGTTGGCAAATTTTTCATTTTCTATAAGGCCAACAAATTCCAGTCAAATCTGTCAAAGCATTTTTGAGATTTTGGGGTATTTAGTTCTTTTATTATGTGTGTGGGGTGAGGAGATACTCCTAAAAACTGACCTCGAAATGTCCTCTCTTATTGGATACCTTCTGATCTACGTGTCCTGTCCTGCCAATGTTGTATTTCAGCAAGGGTTCCTCCCTGGCTAGGGTTCTTATCCTTGTCTCGTGTTTTTTTTCTTTTTTCTTTTCATTGTTTAGTTTTTGATTTATGTTGACATTAGTTTTGTTTAATATTTGCTAAATTTCTTATGCTTCTGTTATGTTCCTTGTGTTTTCTGGGTAGTTCCCTAAGAGGTGAGGCCACCTGCCTGTCACCGCAAGGGACTTCCCTCAGCCCTATAAATGAGGGGGCAACCCACAGTCCCTTACGGTTCATTTGAAAGCACTTGTGAGTTGCTGAATGTTAATTGTTTTAGTACTTCGTGATTTTTCTGGATGTTTTGAACCCGTGCTCTGTTCTTTCACTTTGCCTTGGATTTCAAATTAGGACTTTGGTTTGTTTTGGTTTGCTTTTATTGTGCAAATGTTTATGACAGTAGAAAAGCGGTTGATAAATTATAGTTTTAATTTTCCAGTTTAGAGTTTATGTTCCAGTCGTCGCCCCATTTGACCACGAATAACTGAAGCAGGAGTTGCCCGAAACTCCTGTTGCCTGACTGAATCCCCTGGCAAGCTAAGGGGATGAAAGTTTAACGGTCATTTAATGGTCTTTGAAAGAACAGATTTTATTTTTTTTCTCCAGCTTTTGGAGTTTTTTTTTTTGTTTTTTCTGTCCACCCTGGCCATCGGACCTTACTTATTCTATGTTAATTAATGTTGACTTATTTTTATTTTTTATTGTGTCTCCTATTTTTCTATTCTTCATTTTGTAAAGCACTTTGAGCTACATTTTTTTGTATGAATATGTGCTATATAAATAAATGTTGATTGATTGATTGAACAGAGACGTGAAAGTGCAGTGCTGCGTCACCGAGTACGCCGCTCAGTTTCTACTTTCACCGCTCGTCTGTCCTTTCAGGCTGTGCAACGCAAAAGGGAAGTCGCCAGTTTACCGATTCCGATTCCGATTGCGTTGACAGCTGGGAAGCAAGCGCAGAGGGGGACAAAAGAACAAAAAGTGAGGCTTTCTCAGTTCCACGAGACCTTTTTCAAATTTAAGGTAAATTTACTGCTTATTAATGGATTGAATTTCAGTTAATATTAAGTCACACCTGTCAGTCAGTCATTTTCCAACCCGCTATATCCTAAAACGGGGTCACGTGAGTCTGCTGGAGCCAATCCCAGCCAACACAGGGCGCAAGGCAGGAAACAAACCCCGGGCAGGGCGCCAGTTGAAAGTAAAATCAGAAAATGCCATGCAGAATGATTACTTTTGTTACCTAGATAGCATGCTGCACAAGATGGAAGAAGTGATCTGGAAATTAATAGAAGGATTGCTATGGCAAAAACGGGTATAAACACATCACAGTGAACGTAAAGGTGAACATTCAACGATGGAAAGAAAAACTGGAAAGCTATGTGTTGTGTGCTTTTTTATTTTCGAAATATGCTAAAAATGTCGTGGACATATAATAAATGAAGACGTATTAAACGGAGAACAGGTGAAAAGACATTTAGTAAGTGAGATCAAGAATAGATATCTGGGGCACATCATGAAAGCTGAAGGAATTACAAGTATCCCATGGGTAAAATCAATGGGAACAGAGGAAGAGAAGCACCATCAGTGAGACGGTTCGCGAAGAACATGAGTTGCAATTAGACTTTTAGAACAACAAGGGAAAAGAGACGGTGGAAGACCAGGATCACCAAGGTTGCATCGGACGTGGCACTTAGCGAGTGAGCTTTTTAAAAATGATCACGTACGGAGGCCAAGTTGAAAAAAAAAACACGAATGCTGCTGTGCCCGATAGTCTTGGCCTTTTCTTTTATATCTTAACCTTGAGCTTGTCTCTATGATATAAACAGATATCGCATTTTATTAATTTGAGTCTCGACTTTGGATTGGTCGATAGCGATCGTGAATTCTTTTACCAGCAGATGGCAGTAAAATACTTGGAAACATTCGTTCGATCACGGTGACTTTCAAAAAGTTAAAGCCGAGTGATGCCAATATCTAGAGTGCATTGTGAATGATTGCGTCTAAACAATTTGTATACAAAAAAAACCCTGAAATAATTAACGAATGCAATAATTACGCCTTGCACTGTTTTAAATTTGCTTTTAAACTGTTTCGACGTAGCATATAACATGTGACCTAGAAATTGCACTTTGTCGTTGACCTTTCATGACTCTGCCAGCAGATAACTTACAGTTGGGTATACTCACTTGCAGTTTCTGGATCACTAAATAGTGTTTAAAGCGAAAATATTTTAGCTTGCTTTTACCCATTTGTTGGATTACTGTCGTTTTATGTTCTCCGCGGTTTAAAGCATTAGCAGATGGCAATAAGTTCACAATGTTGCGAACACAATGAACCCATCACTTCAAGCAGCGTCTGGAACCGACTTCTGAGTTCGGCAGACACTGTTCCTAACGCCCCCTACTATCCTTTTCGAATTTGCTTAAATTAATTCAACCTGACAAACCGCCGAGAGCTTCAGACGGTGCCTCCCTTCGCCATCCTGTATCGTGGTGCATGCTCGTTCGGCACCGTGCGTCCTCTTCTCTGGTGCTCTCCCATGGTGTGACGGTGACACTCCTTCAGTGTTGACGTCCAAAAGGTATATTTCATGACCTAACCTGTGTTTATTTTATTCTTCCCTGACTCTTTAAGATACATTTGCGGACTGTAGGTATTTATTGCGGGTTTGAGGGAAATCTAGTTACAGCAAAGTAGTGGAACGCATTTCTGTTTAAATTTCTGTAATCACATTGCAGTTACTGACTGAAACAGAATTTCGTTAATTGCGATATCTTGAAGAACAGACATTTCACCTCATAATATTCCAGGAGGGGAGTGTACCTGACCTGCTTCCCCGGCCCGATTTGTACTGCACATGCGCACGACTTTGAAGCATGCGTAGAACACATTGTACCTTACGACGATGCTGTTAGACTGTAGCGAAGATGTGGTTATTTTAAAACATTATGTGCTAGTTCATTTTAATGGACTGTTTTGAGGTTGATTTTGCCATTATTAATAAATACAGACTTCCAATTTTAGTTTGAAACATAACTTTTTAATTCTACCCTGCATTGAATATAATCAGATCTTAAAGAGACTGTAACGAAGTGAACCGCGTTGTGTAAACTTGTATAATTAAACGTAGGCTATGATAGCTGCGTTAGTGTTTTAGTTTCCTGTGATGTACAGCCTCGTGATCTAAGAACTCATATAGGACTACAGAGGCAAAAAGTAAGAATTCGGAGTCCAAGCAAATTACATTTGGATGTTTCCCCTCATCTTTTCAGCGTTCCGTTGAGTTTGAATCTTCAGTATGTAATTTCTCCACGAAAAATATGAGATGTTATCTGTTGTGCGATTGCACTCGGGTCCTAATTTGAGATCCTGAGGTGATACGTCGTCTGGTGGGTGCGGCAAAGCGCTATATCAGTGCAATTTATGAACTAAGGACCAAGGAATAGAAACAACATAGGCAAAACAGATTGTAGTTTGTTTTTTTTATCAAAGTGGTCAATGTGCACAGTAATTCTGGGCTAAATCCCACATGCAAATGGCAAGAAAAGGACTAGTGTAAGTGAGTTTCATTATATGTGAGACTGTGACCGGTTGTGCATGTGTTTCTATTTAGTTATGCTTCTAGTCTTGTGCCCAGTACTGCTGGCATAGGCACCAGTTCCCTGGAAGGACAAATAGGAAGGGTGGCACAGTGGTAGCACTGCTGCCTCGCAGTAAGGAGACCTGGGTTTGCTTCCCAGGTCCTCCCTGTGTGGAGTTTGCATGTTCCCCCTGTGTCTGCGTGGGTTTCCTCTCACAGTCCAAAAACATGGAGGTTACGTGGATTGGCTATCCTAAATTGTCCTTAGCATGTGCTTGATGTGTGTGTGTGCCCTGCAATGGGCTGGGATTGGCTCCAGCAGACCCCCATGGCCCTGTGTTAAGATACAGCTGACTGACTAAAGAGCTGAGTCTGCAGAACATGTGATTGGCTGCAGTAGTTTGGCGATAGGCACTGAAGAGTAGACCACCCAAAACGAAACGAAACGACGGAAAGGAATAAAGCAGCATGGCAGGGTTCAAGAGCTGCTAGCCTGAAAGGAAGAAGACAAAAAATCAGGCAAGACAAAGTATGATTAAAGATGTTCTGTGGAGTGTAACAAAACTTGTGATACCAAAAAGAATATTAAAAGAGCATAAAAACAGCATATGTGTTGTGGTATTGGGGGGGGGGCAGATTAAGGCCACCACTTAGTGCCCCCAGTAGCCTAGAAACAGTCCTCATAGGCAATTTCAGATTGTGCCTTTGTGTGTGTGGTGGGCCTTACAACGGCCTTGGCATCCTGTCTAGGACTGTTTCCTGCCCGCTCCTGGTGTTGTTGAGAATTGGATTAAATGGGTTTGAGAAGGCTTTGTGTCACGTTAAACGTGTTTTGTGCAGGAGTCAAAAGTATCATTCCATATTTTTGCACCATCCATCTATATTTTTGCACCACATATTATATTTTACTGGCCCAGCACCTATGAATGGTCCCATCTCTATGTCCCTGACCGCTCTCTAGCCTCAAAAGCTGAAATTTAAAACACATTAGTAATGAATACCTTTGTGAACATTTGTATAGTTTAATATACTTGTCCATACATTTTGAATATGCAAAGAAGGATGCAAGTTCTGATATTAGTGAGCAAGTGCCTGGGAACAAGGCAGAAATCAACCCTACACAGTCCACCAGGTCACTTTGTGGATATGTATCATCATGGAGCTAGTGATAAAAAAAAAATCCTTATTTATTTCTTTTTTAATGGTTCTGTCAGATGTGGTGGCTTGTTCACTGGGCGCCTATCCTTACTCAGCCATCTGCTTTAGGAGAGTAAACAACAATATTCAGGGTGCAGATATAATGAATGGTGCTATGGTCTCCTTCATTTGATCTATAATAATGCATTATGCAAGACAAAGGAACATTTCCATATCTGTCAGATTAATTCCCTATGAAAATGCACTTTTAATCATCTTTTCAATACATTCATTAATGTTCTGAACCTACTTGCTTAAATCCACAATTGTAGTTGACTAGAATTGGTCACAAGGTGGAAACCAACCCCATATGGGGTGCTAATCCTTTGCAAGGGGCACTCACTGACATTACGACAATTATCCCAGCATGCCTTCCTTTGGGGTCTGGGAGAAAACCAGAGTCCCCAGCTGAAAGTGGTGCACACATGTCAGGAAGTCACACTACCCAGAAATCAAATTGGAGCTCTGAGTTCTGTGCTGATAATAATAATCTGCACTTTCATTTCCTTGACCTGCTTTTTAGTTTCAGCTAGACAGTAAGAACAATGCCGTGTCTGACTGAGCGAATGTAGGTGTGTACATACAGTAACGGGTCTTTGATATGGAATGGCATCCTATCAATGGCTGTCTCCAGCCTTCCAATCGGTGCTGCTGGGATAGGCAGCAGCTGAATATGACCTTAAACTGTAATACTAGAGTAAAAATGAATGGATGTACACAGGGCATAAAGTGTAGAGTATACCGGTAGAATTCCAGAAGGTGCTTGCTTACTGGCAGCAAATAGTTGCATATTCACTCTGACCTTCAAGGGGACCTACTCTGATCAAATACATGAATAGGATCCTGATTGAAACTTCAAAGTGAAAGGGGAACTGCGCTCTAATAGAATTTAAGAATATTATGATGCTCAAAACTTTGAGAGGACCCCTGCATCACGCTTGATTAGGAAATTGTGTAAGATTTGCAACACATTGGAAGGAGGACCAAGAAGCCAACAAAAATGGAGAGTACAGACAGGCAGATGTGTTTCCACTTCAGACGCTGAACACACAAACAGTGCATTATCTTTGTAGCTTGAAGGAAGGCATGGTGTGAAACTGTAGTGCTGCCACCTCACAGATCCAGTGTCACAGGTTGCAATTCCATGCCTGGTCATTACCCTAGATGAAGTTTTATGTTTTCTCTGTGTCAGTGTGGTCTGGGTAGTCCACTCCTGGAAATCCTTGTGTGGAGTTTTGCATTACTGCGGCCTGACCAGGGTGGTTTCCTAACTTGTGACCAGTGCTGCTTCTTTCATTAGGAAGATTTGAAAATGTTACATTATACTGTATATCTTGAAGTACGGAGACACATAATTAGTTATTCAATCCCTGATGTAGAAACACCACACATGCAGTGACACAGTGCAGCATTTCGAGCTTATTAAATAATGCAATGACATTAACCATTAATAAATATACAACAACATCAGAAAATATGCAGAACAAGATAATTGCAGTACACCGTATTCAAATTTGTACCTGCTCATCCTGGATAAGTCTTTCTCTTTCTGAGTGACCATCAAGATGAAGGAATCTGCAGCTTTTCCTCCCACATCTGAAAGACATGGAAGTTGTTTGGTTTGAGAGTCTAACACAAGGGTGTCCAACTCCAGTCCTGGAAGCTGCAACAGCTACAGGTTTTCATTCTAACCACTTTCTTAATTAGTGTATAGTTTTTTGCTACTGATTAACTTCTTTTGCTTTAATTGTGATTGACTTGCTATTTGAGTCTCAACCCACTTTATTGTTTCTTTTATTTTTCGCAATTAGCAGGAAAACAATAATGGGATACAAAGTGAGCCAACACCTGACCAGCTAACCTGTGCTCATCATAAAATATCTGAAAATAAAGAAAGTTGAGGGTCTCAGTATGTTCATCTGCTCAGGTCCACAAAACATTAGGAAAAAAAAAGAAAGTCTAAATTAATGTAAGTCGCCCTAATTCAGAGTCTTCATAAGAAATACAGGGTGGTCCAGATCTAATTATGCAGATCCAGATCGCCTGGATGACTTTGATTTATGTGGGGACGATTCCAGTTCGGAGCAAAAGATGATTCTTCATGTCGTCAGTTTGCACACTTTTCGATGGTCTGGGATTTTTCAGGTGATTTTCTATGTAATAAACTTAATAAGTTATAGTGTAATGAAAATTGCATAATTAGATCTGGACCACCCTATAGATAGACCAATGGATGGATAGATAGATATTAAAGGCACTTAGATAGATAAGGTACTATATAATAGATAGATAGATAGACAAGGCACTATATAGTATACAGGGTGGTCCAGATCTAATTATGCAGATCCAGATCGCCTGGATGACTTTGATTTATGCGGGGACGATTCCAGTTCGGCACAAAGACAATTCTTCATGTCGTCAGTTCTCACACTTCTCAATGGCCCGGGATTTTTCAGGTGATTTTCTATGTAGTAAACTTAATAAGTTATGGTGTAATGAAAATTGCATAATTTAATCTGGACCACCCTATATAATGATTTATGAGTACTTGAAGGGTAAGTTTGGAATTTTTCAAATCAAAGTTGTTTCTTTACCAACATGGTATATATGCATTTGCCACACAAAAGTGTATTCTAAGGTTAATCATTTTCTAAAAATTTTAAAATATCTTTCTGCTCTGGTGCTTTACAATAGAGGCTATGGGGCATGGAACACCACCAGAAAATCCAAACTTGAAAACTTAACAAATAAGTCCATGACAAATGTCAAGTTTTGAGCAACATCTTGCAATTACACACACTTGTAAAATAGTTTATATTCTATTTTTGAAGAACAAATTATGAGATTCAGCCATTTTAAAAGAAAACCACCTGTGTTCACACCATCTCGGACCTTGTATTCTTTCGCAATAACCTTTCACCACCCCCGTGGTGAGATTTCCTTTTGAATGACCAAATCACAGTAAACTTTTCTTGCCATGTGGGCAATTTTTTTTTATTGACTTCTGTATTTACATGAGAACTCACACAAGAAAATAAAAACGTATACTTACCATGAGAAAAATAGTACCAGGAACATGCAATAAAATTATCCCTTTTGCTGTCACAAACATGCATCAGAAGCACAGAAAGCATGTTTTCTTATATCAAAATTTTTGCCACTTCATTGGCACGTTTTTAGGATTTCATTTCATGGTGGTTTGTGCCCCATACCCCATTAGCCTCCACTGCAAAGTTTCAGTGAGGGTAACATTTTTTTTTAATTTATAGAAAATGCTTAAATTTAGAACAAATTTTCAAATGGCAAATGCATACAGTATATACCATTATATATATATGTACTGTATATTCCAAACTTATCCTTTAATAAACAAGAATAGTTATGTCAACAATTCAAAATATTAAATTCTTTGCTTCAACTTAAATGTTTAAACTCTAAATATTCTTCATTGTAATAGAAATTTGTCATTTTCCACCTTCTTTTGGAAGTCCATTGTGTGCTAGATCCCTTTAAAAGATCAAAAATCACATCATTTTCATAATCACTGACCTTGAAATAGTCTAAAATGCTAACCCGCGTGCTTTATATTTGACATTTGTCATTTTTACCCTTCTGGTAGTGACTCTTAGACTGCTAGGACCATTAGAACATTAGAACACTCTAGACAAGAACAGGCCATTCATCCCAACAAAGCTCGCCAGCCCTATCCACTTATTTATTCCAAGAAAACATCAAGTCGAGTTTTGAAAGTCCCTAACGTCTTACTGTCTACCACACTACTTGGTAGCTTATTCCAAGTGTCTATCGTTCTTTGTGTAAAGAAAAACTTCCTAATGTTTGTGCGAAATTTACCCTTAACAAGTTTCCAACTGTGTCCCCGTGTTCTTGATGAGCTCATTTTAAAATACAAGTCTCGATCCACTGTACTAATTCCCTTCATAATTTTAAACACTTCAATCATGTCACCTCTTAATCTTCTTTTGCTTAAACTGTAAAGGCTCAGCTCTTTTAATCTTTCCTCATAATTCAACCTCTGTAGACCTGGAATCAGCCTAGTCGCTCTTCTCTGGACCTTTTCTAGTGCTGCTATGTCCTTTTTGTAGCCTGGGGACCAAAACTGCACACAGTACTCAAGATGAGGCCTCACCAGTGCATTATAAAGGTTGAGCAGAACCTCCTTGGACTTGTACTCCACAGATCGTGCTATATAACCTAACATTCTGTTAGCCTTCTTAATGGCTTCTGAACACTGTTTGGAAGTTGATAGCTTGGAGTCCACTATGACTCCTAAATCCTTCTCATAAGGTGTACTCTCGATTTTCCGACCGCCCATTGTGTATTCAAACCTAATATTTTTACTTCCTATGTGTAATACTTTACATTTACTGACATTAAATTTCATCTGCCACAAATCTGCCCAAGCCTGTATGCTATCCAAGTCCTTCTGTAATGATATAACGGATTCCAAATTATCTGCTAATCCGTCCTTGGTATCATCTGCAAACTTAACCAGCTTGTTACTTATATTCCTATCTAAATCATTTATATATATTAAAAATAGCAGCGGCCCTAGCACTGACCCCTGCTGCTCACCACCCTTAACATCGGCCAGTTCTGATGAGGTTCCTCGCACCATCACCCTCTGCTTCCTGTGTCTGAGCCAATTCTGCACTCATCTAAAAACATCACCCTGAACTCCCACTTCTTTTAACTTGATGCCCAACCTCTCATGTGGCACCTTATCAAATGCTTTCTGAAAGTCCAGATAAATAATATCATAAGCTCCACTTTGATCGTATCCTTTTGTTGCCTCCTCATAGAATTCCAGCATTTTAGTAAAACACGACCTCCCTCTTCTGAACCCATGCTGACTGTTCAGAATAACTCCTGTCCTTGGCATGTGTTGCTCAATCTTATCCTTAATAATTCCTTCCATTAATTTTCCTGTGATGCATGTTAAGCTTACTGGCCTATAGTTGCTTGGATCTGCCCTGTCACCCTTTTTATATAATGGGATGATATTTGCCTTTTTCCAGTACTTCGGAATCTCTCCAGTAGGCAGTGACTTCCTAAAAATGTGTCAAAACACAATTAAAGAATTGTGTATCAATAACATCATCACATTTATGATCAACAACTTTGAAGTAACATAAAATGGCACTCTGCATGTCAATATTACCAATCCCCATTTTTTCAAAATTTTGTTTAAAGGATTAACTTTGACCCCTTCTGTCTCAATAGGGGTGAACCCCTGGGGTTGGTTGATGTGGACTGCATAACTTCAAGTCCGTCTGATCATTTTTGCTGAAGACACTTATTGGTTTACTCTTTATCATAATTTCCTGCACAAAATATGGCTTACAAATTGTTTTTTTGGGGGGGTCTAGAGGGTTAAAAATAAATAACTAGACTTCAAGATGAGTTGAATGGTATATGATATGTTGGGGATTTTCTTGTCAGGAGGTGCCGAACAAAAGAAAACTGAAGGGGTTTGAAATCGTTCATAAATAATTCTTACTAACACCATATCTGAAAATAAAGAGAGGGGAGGGTCTCAGTAACGTTGGTCTGATCAGACCCACAAAACAGTAGCAGATCAGTCACCAGTTGTCTAACCTGATGCCCATACTGTCAGCTTAACCTCCCAGGCAATCTGCAATCAAATTATGCATGTCGAGAAAACTGACGGTTTAGATACAGTGCCTTCCAGTTACAGCCTTGGCACAAACTTTTATATATAAAACTTTTTTTTCTGAGAGAGATAAAGGTGGTTTGGTGGAATTTGAACCCACAACCCCACAGTTTACAGTCCAACGCCCCAACCGTTAAGCCACACCAATTAATAATAAATTAAATTATTCCAATTAATGATCACTGGGATTTTTTGCTAGTGGTATTAATAGGAACAATTAAAAAGATGACTGTCGTCGTTCCAAGACGTCTCGCTTACTCCGCAGCGAAACGAGAAGGGCGACAGTTGAGGTCTAAATAAAAACAACGGCAGTTGCCCTCCACTGCCCGGTTCCGTTGCCCTCTCCCGTCCTGGTCTGGCCGATCCGTGCCGTGCCGTGCCGCGCCGCTGTGAGCTCCGCTTGCTCGCTCTCCAGTCGGCGCAGGCGCTGTGGCGTCTCGCAAAGCTGGATATTGAGTGTTTGCATTGTGTCTGAACTGCCGGCGAGCTTTAAAAAAAATATTATACCAAGAGCAGCAATGTCGGGCAGGTCGGTCCGCGCGGAGACCAGGAGCAGAGCGAAAGATGACATCAAGCGGGTGATGGCCGCAATTGAAAAAGTACGAAAATGGTAAGGAAGAATTACATAGGCAGAGGGAAAAAAAGCCACGGGTTCATTATCTAAGAAGAGAAAGCACATCTTGTGGGGGAGGAGAGAGCGAGAGCGAGAAAAGGAAGAAAGAAAGAATCGAATGCCAGGGTCATCTCGTGCTAAATTCGAGAGCCTCGCGCCGCTGGCACAGGTGTGCAGGAGCGCACTCGCACCGCTCGCAACATTTCTTTTGCTAAAAAGGGGATTTTTTTTCCCATTAAGAATTAATGTGGGCTGAACCCAGAAGCCATTTCGTTGCAGTCACATGAAGGCTTTGCTTTTTTTTTCCCTCTCCTCTCTGTCTGGTGTAATGCCGGCTGGAGAGAGAGGGAGAGACGGGGAGAGGGGTGACTCTCGTGGATTTTGCGGAGTTTTAGGAACCCCCCGTGCACGCCGTCGCGGTCCCCTCCGCCTTGTCACTCACACGGAGCCGACGGCGCTCTCGAGTCGGAATTATTATTTTACAGTCGCGGGCTTTTAAATTTAGCGCTTTCAATCGCTCTCTCTCTCACTCTCTCTCTTCACAGCCGGCGACATAGCGTGCGGTCCGAGCCGCCCGGGGGAAACACGCCGGCTTTTGGCTTTCCAGCACTCCGGAGTCCGGCGAATGGTAGAGTGAGCCTCCGAAACCGGAACGGGCCAGCCGTGGGCCCGCGTAGCGCCACCCGGTGCCCCATTCACAACTAATTGTGCACTCGCCACACTTTACTTCGGTCACGAGTGGTCTGACCCCACCCCTCCCCAAAATCAAAACGAGTCCGACTCGGGGACACCCGGCTTCGGCAGATGCTTCCCGTGAAGAGCGGTACTTTACATTGATCGAGGAGTGCGCGCTCGTAAATAGACGGGCACGTTCACGGAGTACTTGTTTCTAAACGTGAAGTCTGTTAGGCGAATGGGCTTTGCTTTATCACCGTCTAGGCACTTTATGGGAAATCGCTAATTACAAATTACATTTTAATATATTCTCTCTCTTTTTTTAATTATTTTTATCGATTTGGTAGCTCACTTTGTTTAACAGTAAGCTGTTGGTTTTAGCTAAGCCTCAGTGACCCAGTCCTGAATTTACAAGAAATGAGTAGATGAGTGCGCCTTGTTAATTGTCAGATCTTTCATACAGTGTTGCCTTTTGGCTTAGTACTACCAGGGCAGGCTCTGGTTCAAGCAATCCCATGTTCTCAGAAGATGGATTGATAATACAATGTGCACCGCAGTTGTGCAAGTTTACATGCATGCCAATGGTGTCTGTACAGTTAACTGCACACGTGGAATTAACAGTATAGTACATTTAACTGAAAACATCTTTATAAATGGAAGTTTGGCAACCAAACCAGTTTTTCTTTATCATTTCTTGGTTCATATTATGGGATAAATCACTTATTGCAAATTACACATTTCAAGAATATTTTTTGTTTTTGTTCTTTTTCTTTATGGTAATTCAGTTTGTATAATGCACTGGTTATCACCTTTGGAAGTTTTAATTATACCATGATACGGATTTTTGGCATTACCACCCAATCCTATGCGGCCACTCTTTATAACACACTCGTGTTTTAGTTGTGGTATTTTATGATCCCTGCGACGCTAATCTGGATAAACCAGTTCGGAAGATGGATGGATGGCACTGTATATAATAAGATAACAAAAAAAAAACTACAATACATTTGGAAATTACCATTTTGTAGGATTCCCTCTCGTTTGGTATTCAGTGTTGATACCAACTGTCTGCTTTTACCTCGTATACAAAATAGCTTTTGGGAGAGAAATTGTAGTGTCAGTTTCCATTGGATGTTGGTCAGAAATGCGATAATTTTAATGTACTCTGTACACATGATAGTACTATTACTACTACTGAATATTTTGTTTTTGTTCTTTTTCTTTATGGTAAATCAGTTTGTATAACCATATTCATCTGGCTTATCTAGCATGAACTTGGAAGACACAGGACAAGAATGGGTGACTAAATGTGCGCTTTGGTAATGCATGATCTCCCATCCAATGCTGGTTCAAGTCTTAGCACTACCAAGGCAGGCTTAGGTTCAAGCAACCTCATATTAGATTAAGCGGGTCAGAAGGTGAATGGATTGATAATCAAGGTGGAACAGCTTCAGTTATGGAACGTGGCAGTTACTGCAAGTTTACACACGTGCCATCTTGATTGTCAAGAATCAGCACAGTTGAATTGCTAGTGTTGAATT
Source organism: Polypterus senegalus (assembly GCF_016835505.1). Taxonomy (NCBI): domain Eukaryota; kingdom Metazoa; phylum Chordata; class Cladistia; order Polypteriformes; family Polypteridae; genus Polypterus; species Polypterus senegalus. The sequence continues at coordinate 63,964,434 of NC_053165.1, forward strand.
AACACCTAAAAGTGTCTTTTGAAAAGAATACCTCCAATACATACAATTTTAAGGGTGACTGTAACACTTTTAAGAGTTCTTTTAACCGGACTGATTTTGCTGTCTATCAGTTTTTTCAAATATGAATTATTTTTTACTGCCACTTGGACTTGCGCTAGTCCAGCTCTGAACTTGAACCGTCCGGCCTTTATAAAATGGACAGGCAAATGAACGTCCAACAGTATAGACCTGTCTTTGCTACCATTGAGTTTTTATAAAGCAGTGCCTTTCTTTTACTGATCAATTTGTGATTAAGAAAGAACAGTTTTTTTTTTTTTTTATTAATTTTATTACAATCCATACAAATCAATCAAGATTTTACAAAAAGAAAAATTGAGGTAAGAACAGATCGAAAGAACAGTTTTAAGCAAATAAATGGATGCGCAATCCCCAACAATTGTAAAACAAGGAATTTCGAATGGATAAGGGTTATTATAATCACGTGTACAGAGTACAGTGAAATTCTTACTTGCATATGGGCTGATGAACATGCAGCATGTCCCTACTCTCCGACACCATACTAAATGAGTCGAACTGCCTTACCTCGAAACTTCTCTCTTGTTTATTCACATCAGTGGTGGCTCAAAGCAAAGATGTGGGCTGGACTGCGTAAATACGTTTGTGTGGCTTCAAAGATAAAATCATTTTGTCAAATTTAGTTCAGTTACAGCTTCAGCGGATACCAGAGCCTATCCTAGCAGCGCTGGGTGAAATCGGGAAGGAGCTCTGGACAGGGCGCCAGTCGGTCATTGTACTCACTCACACACACAGGGTCATTTTAGAGTCCGCAGTCAACTCGTATGTCTTTAGGGATGCAGTAGGAAATCTGTGAGGACACAGGGTGCACATGTAAACTTCACATGGGCAATGACCAGCCATAGTATTTTACAACTCAAATCCATGCACTGGATCTGTGAAGCAGCGGTAGGGGCATATAAACAAGAGCATAATGAAGTTCTTACCTGCATGTCCAACCAAACATCATGTCGTCTTAGAAAATGCCAGACTGACCACTGTGCTGTTGTGCTGCCTGGACTCAAAAATAATAAAGGCCAATTTGGTCAGAATCCGTGGTTTGCCTTAACAGTTTATTTTAAACAGAGGACTGTGTAAGCAAGGGGTAGCAATAAAAGAGAGGGTCCACCACAACCATACAATTCTCATCAAATTCTACAAGTGGCAGGAATCTATCCCAGCAAAACTGGATGCAAGGCAGGAACCAACCCCGAATGGCAGTGCCAGTCGATTGCTGAGCTTACACACACACTCTCCATCATTTTAAAGTTGCCAGTTAATTTAATACGTACTTATCTGGGGAGAAACTCATGTCGTCAATCCCTGATTTGGGTTATATGGATTAGACAGTGGGTTTATGTTTAGAGCATGCTGGTCCACCATAAACTTAACAGAGACCTAGACTGGCCAGGCTGGTGTTTGGTCACACCTTTTACTTTGCCCTTTCTCTCAGCTTCTATCCTTACTGGCCATTATTATGTCAGCTTTATTCTCCAAAGTGTAATGAAGCCCACCTATGTCTTATCAGAATTATGTCGTCATGCACTTGCAAATTACAAAATGTGGACTGATTGGTTTCTTACTGTAAAATAAAAGTGCAGTTTGAAGGACATTTATGTAGCAGGTGGTATGGTTGAGTGTCTTTGGACAAGGCTGTAGCTGAAGTCCCCACATCTAGGTCTCAGGTTAGTGCTGTAGTGGAGAAGGACCTCTCTGGGGTAAGGCACTGTATAGTCCTAATGTGGCCGCAATGGCTGCAAGTTTTCATTCCAACTCAATTGCTTAATTAGTAACCAATCCTTGCCAGTCTCAGACCGTATTTCATTTTATAGCTTGTTAGTCTACAGTGTTAGGTTCTTATATGGTAGATCTTTTCCTTTCCAAGGATATTATCTAAATGATTTAAAGCCTAAAATGAATAATTTTCAGTCTGTTACACTTTTCTCTTAAGTGTTTTATTAAACCCAATAGAGCATGATGAATCCACACAATGGAAACAAATCAGGTTGGTTCATTTGCCATTTGTATCGTATTGCTAATAACCGTGAATGCAGCGGTTTAAGGCTGAAATGAGCAATTAAGGGTGGGGAACCTTAACAGGTGAGACCACTAAAATGAAGCATCAAAACGTCACTTGAGTAATAAGAGCTTCATCAGCATCTCATTAAAAAAGCTGGGTTGGAACAAAAACCTGCAGCCACGGCGGCCCTGGAGGAGCGACGCAGCCCACCCCTAGTCTAGTGGCTATGGGATGCTGGCTCAGTCCCCAACACCAACCTGTCGTTTGATGTCAAGCAAGAATCTGATTGCACCGAGACTTGCTTTGAGGTTGAGAGAGAGATTTTATCTACCCTTGGGAACAGTGGCTCTCTGTGAAAGGCACTACATATAAAAGATTTCCAAGACAGGGCAGTATCCTAAAGGACTACAGTGTGGGTTTGTTTGTAAAGTACAAGCTTGCTGGTCTGATCCCCCCAACTGACTCATGTGTGACGCTGAGTGAGTCACTTCACTGTCAGGGCTCCAGTGTCTTTGTGCACTTTTGATTCCTCATTTGCTTTGGAGAAAAAGGTTAGCATATGAAATAAATGTAAATGCCTCTGTGTTGGTCTAAGCTTATCGTGAGCTGCTGTCTCATTACAAAGGCATCGCTTCAGAAGGTTTTTGTTAGTTTGCATGAACACCCACAATGCAAAACCAGACAGCTAAGTCCCGTTATCACGACTCAAGTACATGTAGCAGTTTGTGGCTTTGGGCCCAGTCATCACTGAAGCCACCCCCGTTGTGACATGACTGGGTCCTGTAACCACCAACAGCTGTTCTGTTCATTGAGTGTGGTCCAAACTGCATGCCTATATTTTAGATTAGGCAGACTTGTACGCCATATTGGCTAGTTAATGTGACCCGCAGCAGACAGGGTTTAAAGATCCAACGTCTGACCAAGTGCATATGCTGTATATATAAAGATAGAAATTCAAGTGGAAATCTGAAATATTTGGAATCCGTTGTGTCACTTGGGTCAGTGTTATATTTTCATAATCATGGTGTATATATAAAGTTGCCATGTTGTGTTTTTTAAGTTCCATTATAAATTTGAAACAAAGTCAGTACCTGCTGTTGTGGCTTAAAATTGTGGAAACTAAAGTCCTGAAACGTAAAATAAGTCAACTTTAAAGCAGTACAAATGTATATTTCAGAAAACATGCCTTTCACATTTTCAAGTTACATTGTTTATAACAACAGGAGTCAATTGGAGGCAATATGTTTTATCACAGGTTCTGTTGTGGGCGAGTTTTCATTTGAATGAAGAAAAATAGCACAAGCCTCACGTGTTTTGAGTTATTTAGTGTGACTTTCTACATCTTTATTGTCAAACTCTCTCTGGGAGATAAAACTTTACCCTAAGTGCTCAAATCCACCATAGCATTCATGTAGTGACCTTAAGGAAACTACGCGCTGAGGATGTAAAAGGGAGGGACCCAGGTGATAAGGTGAAGAGCACAGCCGGAATGGCACAGAAAATCTGCCCCCCAAACCAACCTGAATACGTCTGTTTTGTGGAATCTTGAAATGCGTATCAATACTCAAAAAAATTCTTTGCTTAATAATAGACCTATTCAGTACTTTTTAAGTTTTTTTTTTTCATGATTAAACCAATGCCCCGTAGACTCCGTTTTAAAATGTAAGAACTTGTACAGTGTTTTTAATTTTTTGAGATTTATAGAGAGACATTTCTCTTATGAACACAATTTCCTTTGTAATTATTGTATAATGCATGATTATACAATTAAGCCTGCGATTAAGCCTGCATTGTAAAAACGTTTACGATCTGGGACCCTGTCACTGTCCTTACCTTGTAAATCTTTTTCTTTTTTTTTTTTTTTTGCACACTCAGCTTCTGTTGCAAACGTATGATACAAATGGAATGGAATGGCATTAGGGTGGTAGTTAGAAGGTTACGATCCATTGATAGCTCGTCTGTTCACGAGAATGGTTTTCACTGGGCAAAGCGTATTAATCTCTTTAAGCTTCACTTGTATTAAAACTATTACGATGGACTGGAGCTCTACTCCGTTGACGATTCCAGTTCGGCACAAAGACGATTCTTCATGTCGTCAGTTCTCACACTTCTCAATGGCCCGGGATTTTTCAGGTGATTTTCTATGTAGTAAACTTAATAAGTTATGGTGTAATGAAAATTGCATAATTAGATCTGGACCACCCTATATACTGTGTTGACTCCTCTTCTTACAAATGTAGTAACAGTAGTAGTAATAGTACTATCATGTGTACAGAGTACATTGAAATTATCGCATTTCTGACCAACATCCAATGGAAACTGACACTACAATTTCTCTCCCAAAAGCTATTTTGTATACGAGGTAAAAGCAGACAGTTGGTATCAACACGGAATACCAAACGAGAGGGAATCCTACAAAATGGTAATTTCCAAATGTATTGTAGTTTATCTTTTGTTATCTTATTATACAGTGCCATCCATCCATCTTCCGAACTGGTTTATCCAGATTAGGGTCGCAGGGATCATAAAATACCACAACTAAAACACGAGTGTGTTATAAAGAGTGGCCGCATAGGAGTGAGTGGTAATGCCAAAAATCCATATCATGGTATAATTAAAACTTCCAGAGGTGATAACCAGTGTCATGTAGTTGTATGTACTTTTCTGACTGAAGCTTATTTTAATTAACTGTGCAGCTGACTAATTATGCACACTTGTGTAACTCTTACTCCTCAAAATGCTTCTTAATGCTCTGCTCAATCTCAGACAGACTTGATAACCGGTGTTCTCCTCTGAAACTCCTCTCAAAATTATTAATATGTATATGTTTTTTTCTTACATGGTCACTCACTCTTACTGTCAAACAAATGCGGCACTACAAGACCCTCCCCTTCATGTCCCACCTTCTTGTTTGCATCGACTACACCGGTCTCTGTGTAATACTATGAAAGGGGTCGGCTCAGTTGCTCTACACAAGTTACATTAACTGTGAGACATGAGTACATCGATACAAAATCACTTTTACTGTTTCCTTTTGCATGTGCATTTTGTGTTTAAATTTGTTTGCAAGTTTTCTATTAATTTTTAGCACACCACTAAAAAAAAGGATTTTATGAATTCCGTACAAGCGGAACAATTTCTCCTGGCATACCAGCTGATCCTGTATATCCACTGCTAACATTTTGGAAATGCCCTTGTGACCATACAGTTGAATCGGGCAGATTTGAAATTGGTTGAACACCTAACCTGGTTTTTTATGAGGAAAAAGTCATGACTCCAGTTCTGCATAAATGCATTTTTAGACATGATATTCTTGTTTTATTTGTCAATAAAGTCACATTTGTTAAACTCTAAACAGATAGGATGTGCACTTCACAAAAAAACAAATAACTTCTATTGGGGTTTCTGTGGTAAACCATTTGTTGGTTCCATTTAATTGTTAAGTAGTTACTTTGGCAATAGGAAATGATTATCTGGGCAATAAAACTGGGGGGCTTATCTTGAAGCTGTCTCTCTTCACATTAATTGTTGTTAGAGTTTGAGTTTTGGGGTCCCTGTTTGTCATTTCTGAACCTTTTGTGGATTTAGGAACTGTTTATGCACCCCTCAAAATATTTTATCATTCATGGTAAAGTCAGTATGGTGCCATTTCATTGTTTTTATTGTTGATGCTGCTTTCTTCTGCTCATTTTGCTTTGCTGCAGGTATGTTGTTTATTTCAATGATGTCCGTTGCTAGTCTTATGATCAAACGTCACTAAGGATTTCATCCATGTATTGGATTCAGTAAGAAACAAAAGCAAATGTATTTTGTAGTTTAGACAGGGAAAAAAAAAATTGGATCATTTAGTTTATTTAACAAAATCTGTTGTTCACGCGTGCACCAGTGTTCCCTCCGCCACTGCAGCACTCCACCTGAGAATGGAAAAGGTGCTATATAAATAATTAGCCGTCCCCACGGCTTCGCCCACGTAGAAGTGAAACAGGACAGCGGGGAGGGCCCTGCCTGGCTCCCTATTCCTTATGTGATGCTTTCCCCTCCCCTCGGCCCACAGCCTCTGTGTTGGATTAGCACTAATATGTTGCTCCAGCAAGTAAACTATAATTCTTAGCACGATGAGAGAAGTTGCAAAATCAAATGGAATGTTCAAGCAAATTCTAGAAGAAAACCCGATCTAAATCGTTAAGTAGTTCTCTCGTTTGCTAGCTAAGCGGATGTAAGATACACCCACTGCGTCTCTCTCTCTCTCTCAGATTTGCGCAAATAAATCGGAACCGTACGTGAACTATGATACTTAGCACGATGAGAGAAGTCGCAAAATCAACCAGAATGTTCAAGCAAATTATAGTAAAAAATCTGATCTAAATCCGTTAAGTAGTTCTCTCATGAAAAGCGGACAGACATTACGGACAGACGTTGGATTTATTTTATTTTTTCTTTGTTTAAGTTTGTTTATATGAATATTTCAGTTTGTTTGTTTAGTGAGTTTGCTATATAAATGTTTTTACTGCTGTTTTATGGAATATTTTGTTAAGTCATTTTCAGTCTTTAAATTATTTTCTATTTGTTAATAATGTCACATTAATTTGTGTTGTTATTAGTTGTATTTGTTGAGCCCAAGGGGGACAGGGCCCCTCAAAGCTGCAGCAGTGTAGCTGCCCAAAGGCCTGTTTTAAAGGTTTAGCCTCCCATAAGTAAGATCTGAGACATTAGATCCTTCATATATTGTTTGGCTCCATTATTTTGGATACTTCCTTGTAAATATTGTAAGTTCTCCTTAGATTTTTTTTTGTTTTGGATTTCTTGCTCTTGTTTCTCGCCTTTGATTTCAAACATGGTGTGATACATTTTTGTTTTGGCCTATTGCTTTAGGCAATGGAAAGTGCTGGCTCTGTTTTCCTGTGTGTTTTACAATTACTATGTTTTTGTGTTATATTTTTGAATTTTATGTTTTTCTGTCAGCTGTCTCATGTGCATTTCCTGCTACTTGGAGGCAAGGGATGTGGCACCTGGATTCATGACCTGCTGACAGTTGCAACAGTGGGTTTAAATAGCTGCCCAGTAAGCCATGTCTTTATCCAAGCTGTGGATAAGAAAAAGCTTTCATAAACCCGTTCCAAGTGTTTCTTGTTTTCTGAATTGATCTCTTCTGTTACTGACTTTCATTTTGTACTTCTGACCTCGATTTTTGCCTTGCTCTTTGGCTTTCTGATTTTTCAACACTTACCAATCTCTTGGTTCTGATCCTTTTTTCTTTTGCGTTTCTGTCTCGGTTTGCCCTTTAACGAAATTGCCATTTTCTCTGACACAGCATTTTGTTTGTTTATTTTAACTTTGAAGCAATTTTTGATTGAATACATTTTTAATTAAAAAGATCATTGTTTAGCTTCTTTGGGCTAGGAGTTTTGGGATTTCTAGGCCTAAAGCCTATTTTGAGTTTCAGGGTCTCGGCCTATTTGAACAGCAGCATTGGTCTTTTGATGATCAGTACTGCTGACTTCTCTCCAGTTCTGCTTTCCTTTTTTTCTGGCTATTTAGCTCTTAATTCCATCACTTAAGAGAGAGAGAGAGAGAGATGGGATGGGAACATGCGCTAATAGCACGTTGCCGCACCCATCACACAACGAACCACCTGGATTGGCACCCAAGTGTTGTGGGTGACACCTCAACACCAAACTGGAACAGTGTGATTTTTTTATGGTGGGTGGAGTGCCATCCCTGCCAACAACCCCCAGGTTTTCCTTTAAGTTGGAGGACTTGCTTGCAGGGCTGGACGCAGAGTAACGTCATCACTTAAAGAGCAACTAAATATATCCAATATACTCGTATATCATTGAAATATTCCTGTAAGACAGTGTAAATACCGATGCCTTCTTACTTGGCACCTTCTACTGGTATCAGACTAACTATACAGCACTTTACATGATCGCCCATATATCACTATCTTGAATTGACTTTCTCAAGTTCTCACCGAGAAACCTTGTGTTTGAAAGCACATTACAATTTTAAGGGTAGCTACTTAATATAGGCCATCAAATGGTTAGGAGAGCAGCGTAATTCTATGACTTTAGACTGGGACAAACTGGCAGCCAGTGGACACTAGGGTCTTTGATACACTGTGGTTTGCACTTTTATAATGCTTGGCTGTACATGGTGCACCTTGTTCAATCTAGGTTTAGTTCTTAACTTGATTCACTTTTATCGCATCCTGCAACCCACAAAAGAGCGAGCCGTCTGGTCCCGTGTACTTGGAATTCTTTAAATGAGCAATCCATTTGCAGGATTCAAAATGAAGACCTTGAAGTGGTCATTTGAAGCTCTGTTTGTTTTCTTCACAATGACAAATAGCTGCTCTCTAGACTTGAGACCTCGGCAGCATAATTAAAGCTCAGGTGCCGTGTATGAATCGCTCTGCTCATGGAACAAAAACAGTAAAGTGTCTCCTGTCTGCTGCTGCTGAAAAGATGGAACCTTTGGGTTTGGCTGTGTTTAATTAACAGGCACACTGTGGAAAATGTGACAGAAAAAGTTTGGTGTATGGGGACTATTGCTTTACTCTGGGGTATTAAGAGTGATTTTTTTTTTTTCTTTAGTAGTCATACTAATATATGGTTGCTTTATGTAAGAGAAACTAGTCATTCTATAATTTAGTAAAGGTGTAGTAGTGTACATGTCCAGCTACTGTAAAGTTCAGAATTCTGGGTGCACCTGAATGGCGTGAACTGCTTTGTTTAATATTCTCTAGTTCTCAGATTATTATTAGGGACAGAATTCTATGTGTTTAATACTTTTTTCCCCCACCTTAAATTAATATTCCTTTTTTAAGTCAACTGAATAATATAATTTAGTGAAATACCCAGTATGTACACATACAATTATTACTTAACTATAACATGAATATGACACCCAATGCATTCCTGTTTATCATGGCACTGAAGAGTCGTGATTTGTTGCATTTTGGTCACACATACAAGTAAATATTTCACTGTACTGTACACATGACAATACTATGACTACTGTACACCACTTCTATAGCTTGAGCTCTAGCATCTGCATTGACTCCAGAATCCACAGAAGAAACGGAGCTGTTGACTTTATAGCTCACAGATTAAACAATTACACTTACTGTAAACACATCCACTGATATGTGATTGGTAGTTCTCATATTATTATATGGAAGAATGTCATTACAGTGTATAACTATAGTCAAGATCCTGATGTTTGAGAAATGTTTTGCTGTCATATAATAAAATGGTCAACAAACAAAAGTTTTGTTGTACTAATAATAGTTATATAAGCATGGTATGCTGTACATTGAAATCTTTACTTCTACACTGCTGGTCAGAAGTTTTAGAATACCTCAGTTTTTCTTCACATTTACTCAGTTGAAATGCAATGAATGACCTAAAGTGCTGAAAAGGTAAACAGTAAACCGCCAAGAGGTTTAAATTTAAAGTTTAGGTTAGCAAAAACTAGAAAAAAAAAAGAAAATTTCAGAATATTACAAATGGACCTTCTTCGGGGAACAACTAATAGGTTTCAACCTACAGATGTTCTGCCACAATTAAACTAAATGAAGCCTTGCAAGCTGAAGTGAACAATTTGCACGGGTGTCACAACTTCTGTTGATTACTTTAAAAACCTCTCTCTGTCTTAAAATCAAGGTTGGAACTGTATTTTTATTTAAAAAAGCCATTCTGAAATGAAAATGATCTCCGTTCACACATTGATCATTTAAAAGTCTGTACAGCAGCTGTCCTTTTGCCACTTTGTGTCTTAGCCACTCGTGTCCTGAAGGGGGGGCTGAACGCACGCTAAGGAGTTGCTGTCGGATCATCTGCTCTTTTGTTGCTGCTGGCGAGCTGCGTTTTCTGCTTGTCGAGCTTTGCGTCAATCATTTCAGAACCTGTACAGGAGCTGTCCTTTTGCCAGTTCACGTCTCTGCTGTTACCGTTGTGAAGGGGGGGTTTGAACGTATGCTAAGGAGAAGCGGTCAGATCATCTGCTGGATTCCTGCTGCTGGTCAGCTGCGTGTTCTGCTGGTCACGTGTCGTTTTTTTAAGAGCTGGGAGCACATGATGTCTGTCTGCCAAAAGCATTCCAACAACTGCTAGGTTAGATGCCCGTGAACTTGTTTTAAATGTTGTCTCACTGCAGTCAAATTGGCTTCCGAGAAGATCTTGTCTCCCTAGTCTCCCTCCCAGGATTTTTTTTTATAATAGAGAGATAAACCAGTCAGTGTGTGTTTAGAGTCTGCATTTTGAACAGTCTACATTTTTGGCCATCTTGAAGAGCATTTTCAAAAGTCTCTGTTTTCAGTGGTTAAAAATGGCAGGGCAGTGTGGATGAAAGGCAAAAATAGAGATAATTGTGTGCATCTATAAATAAAAATGTAATAGTGTGAAAGAAGCTTTAGTTACCTGAAACTTGTAAATAATACCAAAAGTCTCCAAATGCCAACAGTACAGACCAAAGCTGTGTTTGTAATGTGGCAGAAATGGTGGCACAGCATTTAATGAGAATTGTATGGTATGGCAATGAGGTACACTGTGCTCTTTATTACTGTTAGAGATGACCGTCTATTTGTCTGTCTATCTTCATTGAAAAGTTGCTTGGACAAAATCCACAAGTCCCAAAGTTATTGCCTGATTCTTTTAAGTGGTTGATTTTCAGCGTGTCTCATGGATCTTGCAAAGGCCCAGTTTGCCAAAAGCTATGTAAGTATGAAACGTCGGAAGTCTCCATACAGTTCGAGTCAATTCTTTAAAACTCATTTTAGAAACCCTGCACAGACTTTACACTAACAAACTTACATTTGGCATATCCTTTAAGAAATCTACTTTGTGCTGGGCATAAGTAATTTTTTTCAACAGTGTCCACAGACAGATTATTTCACTTTTCATTGACTATTTAACGATTCCAGTGGGTCACAAGTTTATATACACTTGGTTCATATTTGGTAGCATTGCCTTTAAATTGTTTAACTTAAGCATTCAATAAGCCTCTTACAATAAGTTGCTAGAATTTTGGCCCATTTCTCAAGACAACTACTGGTGTAACTGGGACAGATTCGTAGGCCTCCTTGCTTGCTGACACTTTTTCAGTTCTACCCACAAATTTTCAGTTGGATTGAGGTCAGGGCTTTGTGATGGCCACTCTAATACCCTGACCTTGTTGTCTATAAACCATTTTGCCACAACTTTGGATGTGTGCTTGCGGGCACTGTCTATTTGGAAGACCCATTTGTGACTGAGCTTCATCTTTCTTGAGATGCTTTTGCAGTATATCGAAATCATTTTCCTTCCTGATGATATCCTCTATTTTCTGCAGTGCACCAGTATCTCTTGCAGCAAAGCAACCCCACAACATGATACTCCAACCCCCATGCTTAATGGTTGGGATGGTACTCTTTGGCTTGCAAGCCTCACCCATTTTCCTCCAAACATAACAATGGTCATTATGGCCAGACAGTTCAATCATGGATTCATCCGAACACCCGACATTTCTCCAGAAGGTGAGGTCTTTGTCCCCATGTCCATCCATCCATTTTCTAACCCCATGTGCTCATTGCAAACTGCAGTCTAGATTTTTTTTTTTTTATGGTGGCTTTGGAGCAGTGGTTTTCTTCCTTGCTCAGCAGCCTTTCAGGTTACGTCAATATTGGACTCATTTTACTGTGAATATCAATACTTGTCTACCTGTGTCCTCCAGCATTTTCACATGGTTCTTTGCTGTTGTTCTGGGATTGATTTGCAATTTTCATACAAAAGTCCGTTCTTCTCTAGGAGACTGCATGCATCTCCTTGCTGAGTGGTATGACGGCTGTGTGGTCCCATGGTGTTTGTACTTGCACATATTATTGTTTGTACAGATGAACATGGATCCTTCTGGTGCTTGGAAATAGTTCCCAAGGATCAACCAGATTTGTAGAAGTCCACAGCTTTTCTCCTGAGGTCTTGGCTGATTTCTTTTGATTTTCCCATTATGTCAAGCAAAGAGGCAGTGAGTTTGATGGTCGGCCTTAACATACATCCACATGTTGACACAGCTATCAGGCTTGACATCATTTTCTGGAATTTTCAAAGCTGTTTAAAGGCAAAGTTAACTGGTGACCCACTGCAATTGTGATATTGTCAATAAAAAAGTGAAATACTGTTTTAAACAAAATGCCAAATTTATAGTTTGTTAGTATAAAATCTGTGAACAACAAGAACATTTATTTCTAGAGCACGTTTTCTTACAAATGATGAGCTCAAAGTGCTTTACATGATGAAGAAAGAGAAAAAAGACAAAATAAATAAGAATTAAAATTAGGGAACACTAATCAACATTAATAAAAGTAAGGTCCGATGGCCAAGGAGGAGAGAAAAAAAAAAAAAAAAAAAAAAACTTCCAGATGGCTAGAGAAAAAAAATAAAAATTTGCAGGGGTTCCGAGGCCACGAGACCACTCAGCCCACTCTAGGCGTTCTACCAAACATCAATGACCTCAATCAGTCCTCATTGTATTCAGGGTTTTCATGGAAGAACTTGATGATGACGGTCATGAGGACTTCTGGCCTTTAATCCATCAATGTAAGGATGTCACGGTGCTTTGATCAGGTGGTGGTGGCGCAGATCACAGAAAACCGGAAAAAGAACAGAAGAGAAAGTAGGGGTTAGTACGGATTCTGTGAAGGGGTTATACAGTGAATTTTAAAGAAGAAGTGTATGTAAACTTCTGACTTCAACTGTACTGTATGTAGGTGAAGCAATACTGCAATTTTAAGGATTGTGATATGTAGTAATATTCGGGATGGAGATTTTTTATCTCAGATGTTCAGCTGGTATTTTATTATACCGACAAAGTTAATGACCAGGTGCATGGTAGTGTTGTGCTGCTGGTTCTGTATACTATGCTATAAGGAGACCATTGTCACATTTGCCGGTTTGAGAAAATTGAATCCCTCAGACCTGTGGAGTGGTGATCAGGAAGAATTATAGTGAATAATAGATTTAGATGAGTGGTGGTTTGCTCCAAATGAAATCTTCTTGGTAAAGTGCTCCTGAATGAGTATTATATTCTGCCTCCTTTGTAAATTGTGCCTGTAATGAGAGAGCACAGATATGCCCTCACTTTTTATCTAAGAAGTTTATTGAGAACGCCTGAATGCTGGCGTATTTGAGAGGAATGTGGTTAGCAAAAGCAGGTATGCCCAGCTGGGAAAGGCCTATGGTGGAATGAGAATAGCAGTAAGGATGCTTTTGGAGTGATTTTTGCCAATTTTACTCTGCACACCTGCTCCATTCCACATTCAAATAGAAGAGTAAGCTTGGAAAAGAATGGAAGGCTTTTGTACTGCTAAATGTTTTGGCTTCTTCTTGGGCATAATGTGCTCTGTTACTTTATCCTGTTATTTCTGAATTCCTTGGGGGGGCAGCTGGTTAGTCCAGTTTAATTTGTGGTAAAACCCAAACATACTAAAAGCTTCCAATTACTTTTTAATGAAAAATAAAAGTGATTCTCTTCATGTATGAACTATAATATGCACATTGAAACCCACTATTTATAAATAGTGCATCACCAATACATTCCTAAACAGCTGTGGTGCTTAATGTTAGTTATTAACCTGTGAAGTGCCAAGGTGGCATGTTCTTCCCCTTAATACCCAGTCCTTACATGGCCTACAGTGAGCTTCTTAAATTGCTTGTACTTCAGCTTTTTAAAAACTACAACACTGGGATGGATGGCGTTCACTGTGGAAAACAAAAAAAAAGTGCTTACTGCATTTTCACATCTCATCTCTTTAATCCAATTTAGGGATGCAGGAGCCTGGGGCAGCACAGGACACAAGACATTAAACAGAACTGGTGAGGTTACCAGACCATCACAGGATTCATTCACAGTTACAGTCAGTCATTGACAGTCAAACTACCCAGTATTTCTTTGAGAAATGTAGGGGGGAAATCATAGGAACCAAAGGAAACCCTCACAGACACAGGAAGTAAGTGTGAAGTCCTTAAGGACATCAACTCAATGTAGGCTTCAAACCAAAAACCACCAGGTCAGTGAAGCAGCAGCGTCAGCCACTGTGCTATCTTGTACATTATGTCTGCATGTAAACACTTGATTGTCCTTTTCAGATCATGGCAGCTTGTTCATGCCTTTTCCTAACATATGGCTTTCTACAACTTTTAGTCTCATTTTGTTTTCAGCACTCATGTGAACATCTTATAGGTAGCAAGTATAGCATATAAATGAGAACTTTTACAGAATGTTATAAAGGGAAGTATGGTCTTTGTTAATTTGGGTCTTTCTGGCGGCTGATAATTCCCTGCTTGATTGAGATATCTTTGACAGATAAGTATTTATTATTATAACTTTGTTTTATTTACGTTTTTTTTCTGAGCTTTCCGTTATGTTTTTCATAATCAGCTCTTTTGGTTTGTGTTTTGCAACACAGAGAATCCAAGTTGCATAATGTTTTTTGGCGACTAAGTAGCGATGCTGAAGTAATTTTGTGTTATTCTCTGTAGTTTCTCATGGGTGTTGGCATTTTAGTAATAAACCTAATGTGCACAGCACGTGACATCTTTGGTGAGAGAAGTTAAAAGATCATCTCTGTTTGAGATTGTTGATAAACTGCCAAACTATCACCGACTCCGTGAACCAAGCCAATGCCAGGGTCCACATCTGAGACATTAGAACTTTAGAACAATCTGGACAAGAACAGGTCATTCATCCCAACAAAGCTCGCCAGTATTGTCCACTTATTTCTTCCAAAAAAAAACATCAAGTCGAGTTTTGAAAGTCTCTAAATTCTTACTGTCTACCACACTACTTGGTCGCTTATTCCAAGTGTCTATTGTTCTTTGAATAAAGAAAAACTTCCTAATGTTTGTGTGAAACGTCACTTCGGAATAGTTCAGTTATTACCGTTTGGTCACATAGGCACAGCACATAGAAAAAAAAAAACTATGTGCTCCGTAGTGACTTTCTCAGTTGGACATCAGCATATCATCATCTCTTGGACCAGTCGAACATGCTACTATCTCTGCTGCTTTCTTTATGCCATCAACCATCTGTTAAATGCAACACAAAATACAGTATATATATATATATATATATATATATATATGTGTGTATATATATATATATATATATATATACACATACAGGTAGTTCCAAGGTTATGGACATCCGACCTACGACATACAAACGGGGCCGCAGCTGCGACACATGCGCCTCAGTAACTGCCGCTTTGTCATCTTGAGCCTGGGGACACTGCAAGCGGTGGCTGGACGGAGGCTGGAGGGGGGAGATTTCGCTACTTTGCACAGTGTAGTGTCCCTCAGGCGGCTCCCGGCGACAAACGATTTCACTGCCTGCCCACCACACACAGCTTAGATTAAATAATGCCACATACTGTATAAAATGTATTCCCTTTTTTCATTTAGTAAAAGTTACCTAACTGGAAGTTGCCAAATGCTCTCATGGATTAACTGTACAGAACTGAAACAATACTTAAATTTAATTATATAGCTAAATCTACGGCTGGACTAAAAAGGAAAACAAAAAGCTGCAGTTCCTAACATCTGAAGCTGAGTGAACAGAGAACATGCTGTGTTTTTCAATTGAGTGCCTTTATATCTCACACAGGGAGAAGAAATGGGTGACTGTAGGCGACACATCCCTCAGAATCTACAAATGGGTCCCGGTGACTGAACCAAAAACAGAAGAAGTACGTGTCCAAGATATTATAATGTTTGCCTTTGTTAATTTACAACAGTATTATGATGGATGAATGTTTAAAGTGGACTACCATTAATGCAAGTGAATAATGTCAAAGCGTTTTCTTTGGGAGTTTGTGAATGATAACATTGTATGTCTTTAATGTTTAATTATTGCCATTTTGTTATTAACTGTGGTAGTGTCTGTGAGTTGCTGCGAAAGCACAATTGACACTAAGGTTCAAAAGTAGGGTTTGTTACACCAGTTTAGTTTGACATTGTTGTGAAAAGATTCCTTGAGTATAGTTTGAAAGTTAAAAGCATGCAAAAATGTAGCGAAAAGATACTTACAATATTTTGGATAGTTTAGAATGTTCTATCACTGCAGTTTTTATAGCTACATAATAGTTACCACCTTTATCTGTGAGTTTCACTTTTGAGATGCATGATGATAAAAATGATGTCCGTGTTAGTTAAGCCATGTGTTAGTGCTGGATTGTAAACTCTTTAGACACGAGTGCTTCACTATGTGTAGCAGGATGTTGATTCTGTTGGCAGTAGACTTCGAAAGTTCCAGTGACGGGTTTTAATTACTAGGCTGCAGAGCTCCCGCCAAATAGGCCGAGCCCATTGGTGCAAATTGCACAGTGAACACTCAACCTCTCAAATGTGCACGATGTATATATGATTATCATCCTCAGTAATGCTCTTTGATGGAGACAGCTTGCCCAAGGTTGGCTCCGACCTTGTGTTTGTTGATGCAGGCATAGACTAACTTCTGATCATGAAAATGCAACATTGTGAAAGGAATACAAGGAAATATTTTGGGATAATGAATGTGTAAAGATAACTTTTTTGTCTCAGAAGAACAAGAATAAGAAAAAAAGCAAAGATGACAAATGTGGTTCTGAGGTCACGACACCGGAGAACAGTTCCTCGCCAGGCATGATGGAAATGCATGGTAAGTATGTCCGAGACGCCTCCTTGTTCCTCCCTGCCTAGTATGCTTTACTGTCTAGCTGGCTTCAGGATTACTAGCTAGTGCTAAAGCTTGGAAAGCTAGATGTTGGTAGACCCGTTGGCTGAAACATGTTTTATCCTGCGGCCATTAGCTGAGTTTTTAATCGTAATTGTAACTGTTTACAAAGAGTAAATTTTTGCATTAGTCAGTCCGTCATTATTACATTTTTTATTGCACCTTTTCCTGTGAACATGGAGTGGCGTGAGGACCACTGATTCTTTCTGCTGCCTCACAGCCCCAGGCACCTGGGTTTAATTCTTAGCCTGGTCTTTTCTTTGTGTGAAGTTTGCACATATTCCATATGTCTTGGTGTGTATTTAAACCCTAGAGCTCCACTTGCCTCACTATTACATGAAGGAGACCTGCATGCTAAATCAATTGATAATTAATTGTAAATTGGCCCTGTATGAATGAATTTGAGTGTATGGTTGACTAGGTTCCTCACTTATGGCAGATATAGCCAGAAGAGGATTGGCCTCCCTGTGACAATATCCTGATAAAAGCAGTTCCGAAAATCTCTGAACTTTAAACTTGACGCTTTAAATTTTCAAAGTCCACCTCATTAGGAAGCCTGTCCACCTCTAGTGAAGAGAGGAGCAGGAGACTGAAACTGAGCAGAAATGATAAGTCAGTCCGTGGTATGCCTTAAAATTCAAACAAAGTCAGTGTTTCTGGGGCAAAAAGAAGTACCACATTTCAAACATGTATTCTACAAAACCGCTACAAGATAAAATACATTCCATTACGACTCAAGAAAGGGTATACAAAACAGATTTTTTTTCACTGTGTTTTAAAAACGATGTCTTCAAGGTGGTAGCCATCATTAGCGATACTCTCTTCGAGACGATTTCTGAACTCTCGCATGACCCATTTGGCCATTTCAAAGGGAATAGTGGTGGTTTAGTTGTGAATAGCGTCATTGAAGGCTTCAAGGTTTTGAGGTCGGTGTATATATACCTTCGACTTGTGAGAGCGCCACAAGAAGAAATCGCACGGAGCGAGATCAGACGACCGTAAAGGCCACCCGACATTGCCGCGCAGGGAGATCAGCTTACCCGGAAACATCTCCCACAAAACTTGCATGGATCTCCGCAACGTGTGAGCTGTTGCTCCGTCATGTTGAAACCAGGCATCCACCACATCCATTACTTCCATTTGGGGCCTCAAAAAGTTTTCTAGCATTTCAATGTAATGTTCTGAAGTGACAGTGACTGTTGTTCCCCACTCTTCAAAAACGTAAGGGCTTACAACACCAAATTTGGCAATGGCACACCAAACTGTAACACGCTCACTGTGCAGGGGTCTCTGATGAAGTTCATGAGGGTTGGTTTCATACCAATAGTGAAATTTATCTATGCAATCATTCAAATGGAAATGTGCCCTGTCGCTGCACATGATGATGGCATCTTGATGAACGGTTTGCAGAATGTTCACGCATAACTCTCTACGGCTCTCCCAGTCTCTCTCAATGAGTTCCTGCACTACCATCATTTTGAATAAATGGAAATTAAGTTCCTCATCAAATTCCTAAGGCAGAAGCAGGTTTGCGCGCTGAACGTCTAGGAGACTGCAAAATTGATGCCCTTACAGCTTGGATGTTATCAGTTGTTTGTGCAGTCCGAGAATGGCCTGGAGATTTTCTGTTCAATGTTGTACCCATCTGTCTGAATGTAGCCACCCACTGAAGAATCGTTTACCGATTTGGGACGTCACCATTGGGAGGAATGCTGAAGTGCGTTCGGAAGGCGTGTTGCGTATTGATGATGGATTCCTGGTTTTGAAGAACGCTTTGACAGAGAAAGCACGGTACACACCGGACCAAGGCATGTTGCCAACTGAAAACTACAAGGGATCGCCTATCAAAGGACCCCCACTCCCCCCAAATCTACTCAGCTGTCTCTACCTCGCACAGTGACCTTGACAAATGTGGTACTTCATTTTGGCTCATCCTGTATAAAAACTTAACTTAACAAAATTCTGAGTGTACCCTTTTGGCCTGATGATTTTGTACCACCTGTGTTTAAGTCAAATTATTCTTATATAGTATACTTTTCTGTGGACAGGCACAGAACACCTCTTGGGCAAGCCGAAATAACATTTTATTCTTTAAAGCACAATATGCTGTTCAACATATCCCTGCAGATACACACAGGGCCTTAAGTCTAGTCCTCTCTGGGGTGTCTAAACTCTTTCTTAATTACAAGTTTGTCTTCCTGATAGAGGATATATTGTTAACATTCAATTAGATAACTAAATCTTGTTCTGGTATACAAAAAATGATTACTAGTGTATTATTCAATCCTCTGATCAAACAAAGTGTTATGTGAGCATTGGTACTTAGGCTTTTGTAACTCTGTTTATTCACAAATATTTCAATCAAGACACTGCTTTACAGTGCAGACACAAACAGCATAAAACTAGGCTGTAAAGAAGAGAGCCCGCTGTAAAGAAGATGCCCTCACAGTCAGAAACCTGATTGGTTACTAGAGAGATTGGTGTTCTCCTTCAGCTCAACTGCCTAAGATGGTAGTACACTGTTAATCTGGTAGGTTCAGTTTGCACTAGTAGCTCTTAGTGAGAGCACACAGCCAAAATAAGTATCGCCAGAGCATATTTTTCACTGGTGATATTTTGGAGTTCACCTGGGGTTCACTCAGGTGGGGAAGGGTGATTGTAATTAGGCTGAAATCCAGAGGACCCGCTACGTAAGGAAGACCGCCCTGGTGTTAAAAGCTGGATTAGTCACCATGGGGGGGTGTCTTCTATGTCTCCACTAACTAAGATACTTGTTCTGTAACCAAGGCCCCATGTGCACAGAGGAGGAGCAGCAGAGATGGGGGCATCACCCAGAGTGAGTTCCTTGCTGAACACATATGTCACATAGAGCCATTTTATGTACACTTTTTATTAATAAACTGCTATATAAATAATAAGTAGTGAAGAGCTTAGAATCATAAGATACCTGGGAACTTGGGTGCAGAACACTGCGGTGGGTTGGCACCCTGCCCAGGATTGGTTCCTGCCTTGTGCCCTGTGTTGGCTGGGATTGGCTCCAGCAGACCCCCGTGACCCTGTATTTGGATTCAGCGGGTTAGACGATGGATGGATGGATGGGTGCAGAACATAAAGATATTTACATTGAAGTACAACCTGCACTATTTATGCCTAGAGACTGTAGACATCAACAAGATAAAAGAGCTGGTGATGTACTTCTAGAATTCCAAGGAGCATCTAAAACCAGTCACTGTTTGGGGGAGGACCCAAAAAGTGGTGTAGAGCAGGGGTGCCCACACTTTTTCGGCTTGCAAGCTACTTTTAAAATGACCAGGTCAAAATGATCTACCTACATTTAAAATGAGATATATATATATATATATATATATATATATATATATATATATATATATATATATATATATATATATACTAGCAAAATACCCATGCTTCGCAGTGGAGAAGTAGTGTGTTAAAGAAGTAATGAAAAATTAAAGGAAACATTTTGAAAATAACGTAACATGATTGTCAATGTAATTGTTTTGTCACTGTTATGAGTGTTGCTGTCATATATATATATATTTATGTTGTATATATGTTGAAGTGACATTCGGCATCTGTCAAGTGTTGTAAGTATACAACCGGTTTCATCGATAACTTCACATCCAGCTTTTGAGAGTTTAAACATTCATAAACATCAAAGTATCCACTACTGAAATCGTCACCTGTGAATCTAAGATGTTTAAGAGGCATTGGCGGTTGTCCAAAGGTGTAAAATATTTGGCCATTTCGGTACACTTGAAAGCAACAACCGAACAATTCAGCGGCAGCCATCAACTCACATGCAGAACCATAGGTGAAGGGCTTAAACATCTCACTCTTATAGTGCTCCTGTGTAGTATAATTATCTCCTGTACCATCATCAGTCCACACCTTGAACCTGTCCCAGTCATTCAATACATAAGACACAATGTTCCTCCAGATATCAAGAGTGAGCCTGTTATGGCTGTGCAATATGTAACAAAGAGAATGGAAAAGGCAGGCACCATCTCCGGGCATGGAAACCACTCAGTAAGTGACAGTTCTTTGATCAATGGTGATCACCTCGATAGACATGTTAATGCGGGTACGGTTGGATTGATAAAGGAAATGGGTACCTGAACAATGTAAAGTAAGTTTAAAATACCTACACAATAACTATAATCGTAATAAATGAACAATAAAACAGCGGAGAAGCCGTGGATTAAATAAAAAGGCTGTAGTTATCAGCAGGGAGACGTGAATCCCGTGGCGAAGCAAGGAAGGGAATAAAGAGACTGGAGCGACGGACGGCCTTATATAGGCAGGCAGCCAACAACGTGGTAGGCGTTGGGATGGGGGAACCAACGGCGCCTCACATGGTGACTGAGCTGCAGGCTATGGACATATATATGTACAAAAGTAGGATTCAGTTAGCGTTGGGAACCCGCGTACCAAATTTCTTGAAGATGGGCCCATAAGTAACAAAGACTGTTGAAAAGTTGAATATGGCGGCCGACAGTGGCATCATACCACCGAAATAAGTGCCAAATTTCAGCCTTCTACCTACACGGGAATTTGGAGAATTAGTGATGTTGGAAAGTTCAATATGGAGGCTGACAGTGGCGTCATACCACCGAAATAAGTATGTACATCGGTTTCGGTAAGCGCAGGGAAGCCGCCTACTAAATTTCGTGAAGATGGGGCCATGAATAAGAAAGTTCAACATGGCGGACGTTGTTGACCGTTATGCATAGAAGTTCAACATGGCGGACGTTGTCGACTGTTATCAACCGTTATGACCGTTACGCGTAGAATTTCGAAATAAAACGTGCTTAACTTTTGTAAGTAAGCTGTAAGGAATAAGCCTGCCAAATTTCAGCCTTCTACCCACACAGGAAGTTGGAGTATTAGTGATGAGTCAGTCAGTCAGTGAGGGCTTTGCTTTTTATTAGTGTTTAACAATGACATTTAAAGACTGTGAGGTGTGCAAGAAATGTGCAATAACAATAAAGGCATTCATTCATTCATTCATTCATTCATTCATGTGCAGTTTAGTCAAATGTACATATGTACGTTACACAAATATTTGGTAATGTAATACTTATCATTTCTGAAATTTTTATAACAGATGAAAACAGCAACCAGAGCTCAATTGCTGATGGCTCTCCTATCAAGCAAGAAAACAGTAATAATGCAAGCCCCGCCCCCGAACTGATGCACTCATCCCAAGGAGAGGGGAGCGATTCTAAGTCCGAGGAAAGCCAATTGCCTTCTAAGGATCAGCTCAGCACAGAGGGTAAGCATAAATGTCCTGAAATAAAATTTAATGTAGACATATTTCCATATGTCAGGAAGATGCACAAAAATGTGTCCTCATATTATGCATCTTATCCACACATGGAGCTATATTAATCGTGTGACTTTGTGATCAGTAGCCTACTTGACCAGATGTTACAGGCAAGCAGGCAGAGATGATGGAGGTTAATGGGTAGGAAATATATGCTAACAGGTGTGACACACACCAATGCTGCAGTTCTTTATGGAGATAGACAGATCTTGGGCCTTACTTTTCTGCAGCTTTTTAATAAGTCATTTAATGGGCTAAAGAATTGGATATTGGGGAAACTTATTATTGCATATCATATTAATTAACGTACTGTTGCAGTACTGAGTTATCTGACATTTCAGTAAAGAAATTTAAGTTAAAACAGTAAAGGATTTCCATCAACAGGTAAAATTAATGCTAGGGGCAGGCAAAGAGATCGCATAACTACAGACATTAAGCGTAACATGCTGTCTGACTTTGACTCGTGTCTTACCACTAGGAAGCTGAAAGTGAAATCTGGACACACCAAAATACAGAAGTCCTACCAAAATACAGAAGTTCAAGTCTGCTGAATTTTTAAATTTCACATAATTGAAATTAGGAATTTTCATACCATTAATGTAAACTTTATAGTAATGCTTGTGGAGTGTTGGATCTAGAAAGACAGTCTTTTTTTTTTTGGTTTGCTTATTTTGTTTCTTTGTTTCATGGAGGTCAACACTTGTTTTTCAGTCAAAACATAAGCCTAAATGGGGTTAGGTGAGCAGCTTTACAAAGGGCCTCTGCCCCTGATAGTACAAATGAGTACACTTTAGTAGGCTGCATTTATTTATATTATATTCCTTCCTTATTTTCCAAAGGCAAGAACATTCACACATCGGAAAGTGCAGTAGACTCCTTGGAGAATGAAGAAGTGCAGAGTTTGGGGGAAAATGATTCCTCAACAGAAGTTGTGAAGAGTACTCAGGTAAAAATAAAAGATGGTGATTCCCTTGTAGCAAATTAGCATTACTGTCTTTTTTCCGTTCCCATATACAACTCCCACCCCAGGTTATTGGTACAATCAACATTTCTGAACAATATTATAATGTCTGAGCCCCTCAAACATTATTTCATTTATCACCTTTCCAGTTATTAGAAAAATGAGTGTTGGTATGTGTGTAATTGTGCCCTGTCTAGGGGTGACCATGCCCTGCTCTCAGTACTGCAAGTGACCCTGTAGTTGGATTAGGTGGGTTTGATAATAGACACATGGATGGATGAACATCTGTTATATATTGTATTATAGGTAGCAGAATAGACTTCTGGTTAAAACTGAGATTTTGTTCTTTGCTTGGCCTTATCTCGTTCACCTGGCCAGCTTTGCAGTTAACACTGGAATTTCAGACAGTGGTTAGAAATCCGCTCCTCAAGGAGTGTGAGTGATTTCAGCCACCTTTTGGTAGCGGTTTCGGCATTCTCCCGATAAATCTAAGATGTAATGATTTCATTCTCATATTTTCTGCAGTGTTTCAAATATTTGAAAGAAGAATGCCCAGTGCACTACTTGCACAGACTTGCCAGTTCACATACCTGTTGTTGTCCGAATCACTCAATCAGTAGCAGTTGTTGGTCTTCCAGCATAGATGTTCAAAACACCCTTGCAATGCCCTAACAGTTTGGTCAGTTGTTTTTGTTATTTTAATAACCGTTTCCAAGTGTAAACTGTATTACAACTGACCTTGTATTATTAAACATCAAGTCCTTACATGTATACTGGAAGCATTATCCAGTTTTTGATGTATGCAGTATCTGCTTGGCCTTTCTTTGCTAGTGAACGGGTTTCATTGAAGCATTATTTAATAGCACTCTGTGTACAAGTTTTATTCTTTGAAAAGTAGAACATGTACTTGTTCTTGGTAATGGATGATGAAGGCAGTTTTAGCTTCGAATAAAATGTGCAGATAAACAAAGCAGCTTGCAATCAAGTGCTTCTTGCATGACAATTGGAACTGTTTTTTATTTTAACAGCCTGGCCACCATCATGCATTAAAGTAACTACTTAATAGTTTCCTCTCACAAAACATATGACTCTGAATTATGTTTTGCCATATAAACCCAAAAAGGATTTTCATGCAAAATGCTGGATTTTTTTTTACTGTGAATATAAACATTTTCCCACATCATATGTGATATAGGAAGGTACTTATTCCACACACTGTATTTATTTCTGTAGGTAAATTTCATATAATGCATGTAGATAAAAAGTGGTTTATAAGATGTTAATGAAAAAGAATTGATAAAAATAAGTATATGATTGAATAAATAAATACTAAAAATTGTAAGAATAAATCAGTACGCACTTGCATAAAACAAATAATACAAGTAACAGCTAAAGTAAAGTCCCTAATTAGACAATAAATCATTAAATTAAACAGCCATGAGCAGTTATTAGGGGCAGTTTAATCTGGGATAAAATTATTCTGCTAAATCTAATACTAAATAGCTGAATCAGGCCTTTGGCTATGGTCCAGCATAGTGATTCTTGTCTGTTTTTTGTTTTGTGACACATTTCTTGTATAAAAAAATGTTTGTGCGCTGTATTTCTGTGTACAGTATATTGATGTAGTACACAAGTGAATAGCCATCATGAAAATATGGGTTCACGTTCAAGATACGTAACTGAAAATGGCCAGCAATATTTTAGAATTGAAATCTGAGAGTTATGTGGTCCCGTTTTTGTTTTTAATAAGTGTTCTAGCTGTATATCATGTATCCACCCATTTATCATCTTGCTAATATGCTTGCAGAATCTAATTTGGGATGATGTACCAATGTTGCCCATTTTACAATGCCTTAATATTGTAGTTATTCGTTTATGACTGCATTCTGTTTCAGAGCCATTAGCCTAATCTTTAACCACATTGTCTGAATAAAAGTATTGTTTGCTGCTCATTGCATACCACTGTCTTCCACTTGAGGACATGTGACATATTGCTTCTGCTTGTCAAACAGCAGCAGACATGCCTTTGGAGTGTGTTGCTCAGGACATAAGCTTATTGGTTGATTATCGCGGAGTGCTCCACCCTGATAAACACTGATGGACGATGTACAGTACTTGTAGTATATTAACCCATTCGAAGTCCTGCTCAATAAATACTAGACTTGGGGGGCCCCCACAAGTGTTGTTTTTCTTACATCCGAGGCTGTTCTGCCAGGCCATTCACTAGATACAGTAAATGAAGTGCACGTTCTTTTTAACCATACGTCTGACCATCAGTTTTCTGAAACCACTTATTCCAATTCAGGGCTTGCAAAATGAGCTAAATGAAAGCAAAAGCAAATTGAGTGTCTGTTCTGTTTAATTTCTGTCTGAAGGAATCAGATGGTGAAGGTCCACCTTTGAAAAAACTGAAAACAGACTCATCCCAGCAAGACTTTGAAGAAAGCTAAAGTGGTGTTCAGGATTTTCCAGTAGCACGTACCAATTGGGTCTCCTTGAGGATACTGTCATTCTGCAATCTTGCTTCTGCTGGCAAAAGTCTACCCTTCATGATAACGAGCTCCAGTCCCGTTCATCACGCAGAAGGCAAGACTTACGAGACACTGAACTTGACCTGTGAAATAGATGATGTTGAATTGTAACTTTTTAAAAGGTTTATTTAATTTTATTTTATATTTTTTTTTTTCTTTTCTGTGAAATGGGTTGATATTCTCAGGAGGGTCTACGCACTGTTTTTAAATGTCAAGATCACAGTTTTTGCTGCTGTATTTTTATTTTTTATTTTTTGTTTGTGTGTATTATGTTGTTTATTTAACAAAATAGTACTTAAAAGGTACAGGTCACATATTTTATGTTTTCATGTGCAGCCCATAGATTTATAGGGCAGTTTCTGCTGCATTACGTGCCTTGTGTTTCAAAAAAAAAAAACAGTGCAAAGTTGTTTTATTTTATTTTTTGTATTCCAGTCCATTGATTTCCTTTTACTTTTATAATCTCCACTGCCCTTTCATTCCTAATGGTATGCTTTGAAAATTAAATATTTGGACCTTTGCAAGTAATATAACTGTGGGGTAATAGAGAATATTTTTTCCACATTATGTTAGATTAGTAACAAGGTAGACAGGCAGTCTACAGGTGTTAAAAGCTCTTTTGTTGATTTATTCAACTTACTGTGTGATTTCTCATAACCCAGAAATCTTTGTTAGAAATGGCGAGTGGTGTGTTGAACTATGTCAAGATGCAAACTTTCACATTAGACTCAATTGCATTAGCATCTAACCCTTCAGCTAGTCCTTGTTAAATATCTTCATTACCTGTGTTATTCTTGTCATTCTCCAAAGACATTCCCATAGGAAAAGTAAATAAAAAAAATAACAGACTGCATCTTACAAATACAGATATGAGCTATGGGATATATTATTGGGTTTTTTAATGAAATGGATGCCAGTAGTAATATATCTGACATCAGTCCCCCCGCACTGGAGGTTTTGCTTATGTTACACAGCTGCTTGTTTGGGGATTTTCATTTTAAAAGTATATATTTTTTTTAAATCTGTATATTTAGATTCTTTGTATAGTTTTAGTAATTGGGGGAGGAGGTGGGAGGGTCAGGTGGAGGACTCATTCCACTTGTAAGTCTCCATGCTGAATATCAACTTACACAATGCATCAGCAGCAGCTTCTGAGAATAAGTTAACTGATGAGATGGACAGGGGTGATGAAGAAGTGTGTGTGTGTGGGGGCAGTTCATGACACTGGGGAGTTTTTATTATTTAGCTGACTTTTTTAAGCTGTAATTTATTTTTGTTTGTCATATATCCTCTTTTTTTATCGATTGATGCAACTTTGAAATACCCGTCTATGTTGTCTTATTTGTCTGTTTTATTTTTTTTTTTTATGTTTTCTTGCTGGGTATGTGGGGGGAATTGATCTTTTCACTTTGTTTAATGTTGGAATTTTTAAAGCATTTTAATTGCATGGTTGTTTGATATTTGCCAATGCAAAAGAGGGCAATACAGAGATTGTTCAGACATATCTTGTGGATACAAAAACTTCAACTGACAAAAAGGTGGGGGGCGGGTGGTGGGCACTATCAGTTCCTCACGGCTATAGCCAACACTACGATTTTGCACACCTAACTGACATTCGATGCATTTCCTTAATTTTTTTGTTAATGAATGGTGTAAAAAAGAAAAAAAAGTCTTTTTTTATTAGATTTTTAGAAGGACTATGAGCCAGGATGTGTGTTTGTGCATATATATATATAAAAATATATACATACACACATATATATACACATATATGTGTCTGTTTGTGTGTGTATGTGTGTATATATATATATATATATATATATATATATATATATAATATGTGTGTGTATATATTTTATATATATATATACACACATATGTATGTATACAGCATCAGGACTCCTTTAATAGACATAATTTAAGGTCCCAGGCTACAAAAAAAAACACACACACTTTATTCTGTAGTCACTTTTAATGTCTAGTATTGACCTTTCTGTACAGTCAATCAGGTGCTTCAATAATACCGACTTGTAAAACTTATGTTACTTTAAACATATTTTCTCGCATCAGATTATGATGCACTTATTTGGTCCATTATTATTTTTATGATTACTTTAACTGTTATGAAATGCTGAACAAAAATTAAGTCCTTTACAACAGACTCCCATCAGAATACTGTGGATCATTTATTTTTCTTTACAAAAAAAAAAAAAAGAGAAAAAAGTAACGCTGTTTGGTTTGTATTTTGTATAGTCGGACATTTCTTTTCCTCAAACCTTTGGGGGGTCTGCAAATACCTCAGCCTCTGTCCAGCAGTGCTGGCGTGCTTACAGCTTACATATCTACAAGATCGTATTGGATATCTAAGTTTAAACAGAGAGAGAGAGAGAAATAGAAAATAATGTTTAACAATTACGAATTGTCATTCCATTTGAGTGATCTTTAAAAGGGATCATTATATTTTAACTGTTGTGTTAATTTGCAAAAAGTTTTCCTGCTTCCATTTGAACCATTTCAAATTGTAAAGTCTCATGGTTTTTAAACATTTTTGTTTCCAGTTTTCTTTTTACTTCTTTTGTTTTTATTCCAGCGCCTTCAATAGTATTGTGTATTGTACAGCAGTATAATTTGGTTTCACTTATTTATTCAAACGTAGCCATTGGTTATACCATGTACAAAGGTTTTGTTTTAATAAAAAGTCACAAAGCAAGTTTGGATTCTTTTTCGTTTTTGATTTGTACACAGGAGTTCACTAAAACTTGTGCCTGTTTTGGAGCACAATTCACTTCCTCACTTGGCCCGTCTCCTTGCGTAGCGAACCTTGCCGTGTGATTTTTTTTTCCCATACCTTGATCTCCAGGTAGCATGGTAACACGATGGGGTTCAGCATTGAGTCCTGCAGCCAGAAATTATTGGTGTCATTTTTTTTTTTTTCATGTCCTTGTGGGTTTTTCTCGGAGTAATCCATTTTTCCTCTTAACATGCATAGACCATCTTAGTGTGTTTTTCCTCTGCATCATCTCCACACCAAGTCTTTCTCTTAACTTGGCATTCATCTTCGTTACACATCCATCTAATCATTTTCATTTCTCTTCTTCCCAGCTTTACTTCATGTTTTCCTTCCATCTGCCGTGTCTCTCTCATTGCCATAGCACTCCTCACACAGCTTTCATAAACATTACCCTTTAATGCCAAAGAGTCTTCTATAGAAGTCGGCATTGGGGTACTGATTTCATTTCCACACGTATCTTTTACTCTCAAAGTCACCTGATTTAGGCATGTGGAGCAAAAAAAGGAGAGGATGATTTGGGTGAAGAAGTGCACAATTTAGGAGGTGGAGGGGAAAGAGGACCAGAATGAGGCAGAAAAAGATGTGGTGGGAGATGATGTTGGATAATATGAAAAGAAGAAGTCTGTTGTGTTTCAGCTAGGGTTCTCCCCCGGCTGGAGTTCAAGTTCATGTTTTAGGTCCCATCCATCCATTATCCAACCCGCTATATCCTAACTACAGGGTCACAGGGGTCTGCTGCAGCCAATCCCAGCCAACACAGGGCACAGGGCAGGAAACAAACCCCGGGCAGGGCGCCAGCCCACCGCAGGGTGCGCACACACACTAAGCACACACTGGGATCGCCAATGCACCAAACCAGCATGTCTTTGGACTGTGGGACGAAACCGGAGCAGACACGGGCAGAATATGCAAACTCCACGCAGGGAGGACCCGGGAAACAAACCCAGGTCTCCTAACTGCGAGGCCGCAGCACTACCACTGCGCCACTGTATGTTTTAGGTCCGTTTTGTTAATTTTTGATAATTTTATTTCTATTATGCTGTTGATTGTTTGCATTATTCTTTGTTTTTAGCTGTGTCTGTGTATGTAAGCTGCTTGGATTATCTTCAGCTTGTTTTGTGGGTGGTACCCCAAATTGTGGAGCCACCTAACAGAACTAAATCCAGTGGGTCTCCCATAGTTCCTTGAGGTTCATTTCGAGTGCAAAGAAGAGTTCTAGTGAGTTCTGTGTTTCTGCTGTGTCTTCTGCATATTGCGGTCTATTGAATTTTTTTTGGACTTTCTGCACTGTTTTTTGATTTCACGTTGGGGTTCTGTTTTTGGATTTTGTTTGCTTGGATTGCCTTGTGTTTTTAGGCAACTCCATTTTATTGTTGTGCTTTTCTGGGACTTCGCCATATTACAGAGTATTTTATGTGAAGAAACCTTTTCATTCTTATGAAGTTTTTGTGTTTGGCCAATTCTCTAGCCAGGGTTTGCCAGTATATCCCCCTCTAGTGGGCATTTTTGGAAGTGCATTACATGGTCTTGGACAAAAATATACCCTGGGCCTTAAGAGAATGGAGACAAAAGATATTGGGGGGAGCAACCAAGCTAGGAATGGAAAATGTGTGCTAAACTGACAATGATGACTCCATCCCCGAAAAGATATGCACGTTAGCTAAATTAGCAATTTTAAATTTGCCACGTCTGAGTATGAAAGGGTATTGATGTGGACTGGCACACTCAGGGTTGGTCTTCTTGTATATGAGGCAGCTGGCATAGGTTTTGGCCCCACACTGCTTTAAATAACATTTACAAAATGGGAGAATGTTATTGTTAAGGACGTGTTTGAGTGCCCAAGGATTACTGTGAACACAAGGAAAATCTAGCCAACCACGATACAAAGGGACAAGACATTTCAAGTCAAAGGCAAAACAAAGTCGAAGCCAAAAGCCCGATCCTACTCTGAGAAGGAGCTTAATACACTAAGAGAATTGTAGAGGTTGAGTATCCACTGAGGGATAACGCACGTTGCACGCATCACCATATTTATAGCATCACTGCTGTGACGTCTCTAGCACAACAGTTTCTGTCATGTGAGGTTTCAAGGCAGTGTCGTGTAAATAATGAAAATAAAATGAACCCTGTAAATTCAACTACAGACTGGCAACTCTAATTTGGGCCATTATGAGTGATTCCTGTTTTAGCACCGATAGATAAGTAGCTCTGTCTTCTGTTTCTCGTGTTTATTCTTCAGCTCTGTCACCTATATGAAGCTTCATTTTTGACCAAACTAAAGAGTCCCAACATCCCAGGGATGGCAACCTGTTTTGCACTCAGCTAGGTTAGACATTCATGACACATAATTGCAGCAGTGCTGTAGTAATGATAATAACGTGTGTGTAATTAATTATGCACATGAGCTGTTCACGGCAGGTGCTTAAGACGGATTCATGGCATGTGCAGCTGAGAAATCCTAACAACTGCTCCAGTATGGCAGCCAAACACAAATCGCACCACTCTGGGCTGGTCTTACGGCAGCTTGGCCATCGATATCATGGACTGTACTAAGCAGTCAGGTCTAGTACTTGTTCATCGGGTTGGTTTAACTGCATATTTTAAACTTCCACGTCCAAGATGGGGTGTCTCAAATCGCTCATTTCATAGTCATTCTGTTGTAAAGGAACAAAATATATTTATCTTTGAAAGGAAATAGAAAATGCACAAAGTCTTTCTTGATTTTTAATCAAGTCTTTGTCTTCTTAATGGAAATATTAGTGTTCCTACACTCTCCTTGGTGCCTTCAGTGTAGAAGGTTCCTTTGTCTGATTCTTACTCCATCTTTCGGGAATAATTTTAGTTGCAGGGCAGAGTTCTTTCTTCTTTCCTGACTCTTGCACTTCCCAGTCTTCTTTTGTTTTATTTATTCTATTTTTTTAAATTCCCTTTTCAAGTGTTGGTCATTTGGCCGAACTGAACTTATTGGGCAGTCCTCTCAGTGTCTCCCTTCACCTTTGATTTCTGCTACTAATATACTGAGGCGTTAAGAGTTCCTCATCCTTTTCCTCACCTGGGCTCCTAGTAATTATGTCACGAGGAGGAGGAGGAGGAGGAGTCAACTGTTCCAGGACCTCCATAAGTATGGGGGTAGTGAAATCAAAATTGCTGGTTTGGCTGCATATTCAAGTAATTACGATTTGAGATGTAAAGACGTGTGTGTGATGCAGAAGTGTAGAATTTCTTTGCCCTTATATGCCTTCGTTTTACCGACCACACCAAACACTAGTTCATCCCAGGTGATCTGCTAAGCCTTTGTTGTCGCCATTTTAGCTGCTGCTGTCTAATTTCATCACATGAAGTACAACCTTGGCCAGATTTAAATCAGTAAATTGACTCGGCCGATGTGACGTTCCACGTTTTTAACTCCAAAACAAACGTCTTAGCCCTCTTGACAAGTCCATAATTGTGAAAGCGTTTCAAGATGGTTTTGTGCCCTCAGAAGACACACTGCTGCTGCATTCCTTGCTTTCATTATCCATAAAGACGAGGGAGACAGTTTCTAGATATATCATTGACTCTTCTTTTTCCAGAGTGCTTGGCTCTTTATTGGACTTTATAGAAAACTGTAGGTGATTCCATTTTTAATGTGACTCAGAGGAATCCATCTTGCAGTGTGGCTTGTATAATCCTGACACTTACAGCCCACCACTGTGCTCACAACGTCCCTAGCACATGTATTTTTTATTAATAATAATTTACTATTGTTTAACTAGCTGTCTAAGATGGATTGAAATCTAAGTAATCGACATAGACCTTGTGTTTTTTATTTGATACGTGGATTGTCCCTTTGGTCTGGTACAATAATACGCACCTGATGCCCTTTCTCTCTTCAGACAAAGCAGCCTGTTGTTGCTGCTTTCTCTTGGCGTCGCTTATCGAATTGACCAATCTTAAAGTGTTTTGCTGGGAAAATGAGATGGTGATCAGTACAACTTTGCCGTTGTTTAGCGACTCTAGCCTAGTCATTTTAGAGCTTTGGTGTCCCAACACGTGTGTTGATTTATTGTTATTTTCACTGAAACATTGCCCACCACACAGAATTATCAGTCTTTAGCATTATAGATAGATAGAATTCTTTATTGTCATTGTGCATACACATAACGAAATTTTTTGTTGGTAGGACTCGGCTTCAAGGCAGAATACTTAATACACAATACAGTAATCCCTCGTTTATTGCGGGAGATAGGTTCCAAGGCCTGCCGCAATAACTAAATTTCCGCAAAGTAGGGACACCATATTTATTTAATTATTTAATGTGTATTTGGACATTTTTAAACCCTCCCTGTACTGTTTACAACCCACCCTTTACTCTATTAATAACAGGGACAACTGTTAAGCAATATGAAATCGGTAGATAAGTTTACAGTTACTGTATAGCGAAGTACACGTACCTATATATGATGTGATGACGGTGATAAATATGCTGTGCAGTAAAAATGATGATGATGAAGGTGATGATGACTTTTACTGCGCAGCTGATGACTGTATTTTACGTCTCTTCAGACGGCGGTGCCATTTCCTGGGGCACCTCTTCCACAGTTTCCGAAGGTGTATCCGTAGTAGTAGTAGGAACTGGCTCTTTTTTGCGAGGCTGCAAAAACATTGTGATCAGCAGCTGCTGCCGCTGCTTCTTTTTCCGGTCGAAGAGCAGCTTGTAGGCGGTCATGACGTCATCAACCTTGTTGCAAAATTGGACCGATCGAACCACATCGTCGTCCCATTCCTGTGACCGCTCTTGCATATCCTTAGCCAGTCTGAAGCCACAGCCGTGAACGTTCTCCCTTCCTTCAACATATCCAGAAGTTTCACCTTCTCAGCGATCGTCATCATTCTTCACGTTGCGTAGGCTCAGCACCAGCCTTGGAAGAAGGAGCACGCTTGGGAGCCATTGCAGGGGTGAAAATTGAAGCGAAGTTCAACACAAAGAAACCACAAAAAAATCACACACAGTACAGTGTAAAGTAAACCGCTCGGCAAGAAAGCTTGAAGCAAAATGGCGCGACAGAGAGACAAGGGGAGGTGCTGTGGGATCTGGGCATCAGTCAAAGCACCAATCACGGGCCTGATTAGAAAGCTGGAAGCTGTGATTTGTTGTCTCCCTCCCATGTACCAATCACAGCCCGTGTTACAACGCACTTAGTCACCGAACTTGTTTTGTTGTTCTTAGACTAGGAAATACTACTACTATATTTAAAAACCCAAAGGCGTGAATCCGCGAAAAGTGAACCGCGAAGTAGCGAGGATTACTGTAAACGCTAAATAATAAAATAAACATAATAAGTATAAAAAACATCAAGTCCAGACTTTTCCTGAGGTAGTACGCCTGCAGAGACCAGTGATCTGTGTGTGTGGGTTTGCAGGGGAGGAATCTTCTAGCATTGTTATACCATGGAAGACCCAAAGAGTGTCTGATTTAAAGAGAACATGCCGTAGAGCTGAGCGTCAATGGAGGAAGAGTAAACTTACTATCCACCACGAAATATTAAAAGTCAAAATTGACATAGTAAATTCGTCACTAGATACTGGGGTCTTCCCAGACTGTCTTAAGACTGCTGTAGTTAAACCCCTACTTAAGAAACATAATCTTGACCCTCAGCTCTTGAAAATTTTAGACCCATCTCTAACTTGCCCTTCTTAAGTAAAGTTCTAGAGAAGGCAGTCATTATGCAGTTAAATGACCACCTAAATAAACATGCTATTCTTGATAAATTTCAGTCAGGTTTTAGAACAAATCACAGCACAGAAACTGCACTCGTTAAAGTAGTAAATGACTTTGGGTAAATGCAGACAGAGGCCATTTATCTGTTCTCATCCTCTTAGATCTGAGTGCTGCATTTGACACCATTGATCACAACATTCTTAGAAATCGCCTTAGTCAATGGGTGGGCCTCTCTGGCAGTGTCTTAAATTGGTTTGAATCCTACCTGACAGGGAGAAAATATTTTGTTAGTTGTGGGAATTACAACTCAAGACACATGATATCCAATATGGTGTTCCACAAGGCTCTATCCTGGGTCCGCTGTTATTCTCAATCTACATGCTTCCGTTAGGTCAGATTATCTCAGGGCACAACGTGAGCTACCACAGCTATGCTGATGACACACAGCTGTACTTATCAATAGCACCTGATGACCCTGATTCTATTGATTCACTAACACAATGTCTGACTAGTATCTCAGAATGGATGAATAGTAATTTTCTCAAGTTAAATAAAGAAAACTGAAATTTTAGAATACTTAATACACAATACAGTAATCCCTCGCTTATTGCGGAGATAGGTTCCAAGGCCTGCCGCAATAACTAAATTTCCGCAAAGTAGGGACACCATATTTATTTAATTATTTAATGTGTATTTGGACATTTTTAAACCCTCCCTGTACTGTTTACAACCCACCCTTTACTCTATTAATAACAGGGACAACTGTTAAGCAATATGAAATCGGTAGATAAGTTTACAGTTACTGTATAGCGAAGTACACGTACCTATATATGATGTGATGACGGTGATGAATATGCTGTGCAGTAAAAATGATGATGATGAAGGTGATGATGACTTTTACTGCGCAGCTGATGACTGTATTTTACGCCTCTTCAGACGGCGCCATTTCCTGGGGCACCTCTTCCACAGTTTCCGAAGGTGTATCCGTAGTAGTTAGTAGGAACTGGCTCTTTTTTGCGAGGCTGCAAAAACATTGTGATCAGCAGCTGCTGCCGCTGCTTCTTTCCCGTCAAGAGCAGCTTGTAGGCGGTCATGACGCCATCAACCTTGTTGCAAAATTGGACCGATCGAACCACATCGTCGTCCCCATTCCTGTGACCGCTCTTGCAGATCCTTAGCTAGTCTACAGCCACAGCCGCTAACGTTCTCCCTTCCTTCAACATATCCAGAAGTTTCACCTTCTCAGCATCGCCATCATTCTTCGCATGCTAGGCTCAGCACCAGCCTTGGAAGAAGGAGCACGTTTGGGAGCCATTGCAGGGGGTGAAAATTGAAGCGAAGTTCAACACAAAGAAACCACAAAAAAATCACACACAGTACAGTGTAAAGTAAACCGCCGCGAAAGCTTGAAGCAAAATGGCCGCGACAGAGAGACAAGGGGAGGTGCTGTGGGATCTGGGCATCAGTCAAAGCACCAATCACGGGCCTGATTAGAAAGCTGGAAGCTGTGATTTGTTGTCTCCCTCCCATGTACCAATCACAGCCCGTGTTACAACGCACTTAGTCACCGAACTTGTTTTTGTTGTTCTTAGACTAGGAAATACTACTACTATATTTAAAAACCCGCAAAGGCGTGAATCCGCGAAAAGTGAACCGCGAAGTAGCGAGGGATTACTGTAAACGCTAAATAATAAAATAAACATAATAAGTATAAAAAACATCAAGTCCAGACTTTTCCTGAGGTAGTACGCCTGCAGAGACCAGTGATCTGTGTGTGTGGGTTTGCAGGGGAGGAATCTTCTAGCATTGTTATACCATGGAAGACCCAAAGAGTGTCTGATTTAAAGAGAACATGCCGTAGAGCTGAGCGTCAATGGAGGAAGAGTAAACTTACTATCCACCACGAAATATTAAAAGTCAAAATAACAGAATACAATAACACTGTCCGCCTTGAGAGACGCTGCTATTTCTCTAATATTATAAATAACAATGCTAGTAATCCTAGAGTCTTATTTTCAACAATTGATCACCTACTAAACCCAGGTAGCTCAAAGGAATGCCTCCTAAGTGCTTCCAGTGAAACCTGTGAGGCTGTCGCTGTATTCTTCAATCAAAAAATTAATGATATTAGAAATAACATAGTATATCCCTCCAACACTAAGGATCCCCCTAAACCCCAACACCCTGTTATAAACAAATTAAACTCTTTCACTAGGATAGATTTACCTGATTTACAAAAATAATATCTCAATTAAAACCTCCACCTGCCCTTGACCCGATACCAACAAGGTTTTTCAAAGAAGTATCAGGCGTAAATTGATAATGTTCTTGACATAGTAAATTCGTCACTAGATACTGGGGTCTTCCCAGACTGTCTTAAGACTGCTGTAGTTAAACCCCTACTTAAGAAACATAATCTTGACCCCTCAGCTCTTGAAAATTTTAGACCCATCTCTAACTTGCCCTTCTTAAGTAAAGTTCTAGAGAAGGCAGTCATTATGCAGTTAAATGACCACCTAAATAAACATGCTATTCTTGATAAATTTCAGTCAGGTTTTAGAACAAATCACAGCACAGAAACTGCACTCGTTAAAGTAGTAAATGACTTGGGGTAAATGCAGACAGAGGCCATTTATCTGTTCTCATCCTCTTAGATCTGAGTGCTGCATTTGACACCATTGATCACAACATTCTTAGAAATCGCCTTAGTCAATGGGTGGGCCTCTCTGGCAGTGTCTTAAATTGGTTTGAATCCTACCTGACAGGGAGAAAATATTTTGTTAGTTGTGGGAATTACAACTCAAGACACATGATATCCAATATGGTGTTCCACAAGGCTCTATCCTGGGTCCGCTGTTATTCTCAATCTACATGCTTCCGTTAGGTCAGATTATCTCAGGGCACAACGTGAGCTACCACAGCTATGCTGATGACACACAGCTGTACTTATCAATAGCACCTGATGACCCTGATTCTCTTGATTCACTAACACAATGTCTGACTAGTATCTCAGAATGGATGAATAGTAATTTTCTCAAGTTAAATAAAGAGAAAACTGAAATTTTAGTGATCAGCAATAATGGATACAATGAGGCTATTAGAAATAAACTGGATACATTAGGATTAAAAGTCAAGACGGAGGTAAAAAGCTTAGGGGTGATTGTTGACTGTAATCTGAATTTTAAATCACATATTAATCAGATCATTAGGACAGCATTTTTCACTTAAGAAACATAAGTAAAGTTAGACCTCTTTATCACTGAAAGATGCTGAGAAATTAGTTCACGCGCTTGTTTTCAGTCGACTAGATTACTGTAACGCACTCCTCTCAGGACTACCCAAAAAGATATAAATCGCTTGCAACTAGTGCAGAATGCAGCTGCTAGAATCCTAACTAGGAAAAGAAAATCTGAACACATTTCTCCAGTTTTGATGTCACTACACTGGTTACCTGTGTCATTCAGAATTGACTTTAAAATTCTGCTTATGGTTTATAAAGCCTTAAATAATCTCGCCCCATCTTATATATCGGAATGTCTGACACCTTATATTCCAAATCGTAACCTCAGATCCTCAAATGAGTGTCTCCTTAGAATTCCAAGAACAAAACTTAAAAGAAGTGGTGAGGCGGCCTTCTGCTGTTATGCACCTAAAATCTGGAATAGCCTGCCAATAGGAATTCGCCAGGCTGATACAGTAGAGCACTTTAAAACACTGCTGAAAACACATTACTTTAACATGGCCTTTTATAACTTCATTTTAATCGTAATTTAACTTAATCCTGATACTCTGTATGTTCAATTCATCATAACAACTATTCATGGTGGCTCTAAAATCGGTACTGACCCCTACTCTCTTTCTGTTTCTTTTTCCGTTTTTGTGGTGGTGGCCTGCGCCACCTCCACCTACTCAAAGGAATACGATGAGTGTGTGTGTTTGATTACGAGGGAAAGTGTGTGTGCATGTCTACAGGGGGGCAGGTAAGGGGTAGATGTAGATGTGTGTGTGTGTGTATCAGCAGGGGCAGATGGACTTCACAGCTCTGTGGAAAAAGCTGTCTTTTAGTCTGCTGGTACGTATTTTTATGTTCCTCTACCACTTTCCCGAAGGGAGTGGTACAAACAGTCCATTTCCCAGGTGCGTGAGATCCGCAGCTATACATTTGGCCCTCTTCTGCACCCTTCCAGCATATACAGAGTCCAGGTCTAGGAGAGGACTTCCCATGATCCCCTGTGCTGTTCTCACCACCCGTGCCAAGTCCTTCCTGTCCTGTGCTGTGCAGCTGCTGTACCACACTGTCATACTGTGACAGAGAATGCTTTCTATAGCGGATCTGTAGAAGTTTGTGAGCAGCAGAGAGGAGAATCCAGCACGTCTCATCTTCCTGAGGAAGAACTTGGGCCTTCTTTACCAGGTGGGGTGTGTTCAAAGACCAGGTCAGATCTGATGTGATATGGATACCCAAGAACTTGATATTGTCCACACACATTACAGCCTCCTCATGTATGAATATTGGAGCATGTTCTGTTCTTCTGGACCTCCTATAGTCCACAATGACCTCTTTGGTCTTGCTGGTGTTCAAGATGAGGTTGTTGGCTGAGCACCATAGTGCTAGGTATTGTATCTCCTGTCTGTAGTGAGTCTCATTTTTGTCTGATACGAGACCCACCACGGGCGTATCATCCACAAACTGTCTTACCATCTAGAATGGTATGCATTTCACTGCCAGATATTCCAAGTCGGGCAGCAGTATGTTCCAATAATGTTTGTACCTGTACACCAGGGTTTATTAATGTACAGCGCCAGCCCTCCAAATTTACATTTAGCAGAAACTGCAATCCTGTCTGCCTGGAACAGAGCGTGCTCCTCTAGCTCCACCACAGTGTCTGAGATGTTATTTTCCAGCCAGGTGTCGGTAATAATTGCCACACAGCAGTCCACCCTACGTTAGCCAATCCTCAGCCGAATCTCGTACATCTTATTGGTGAGAGACCTGGTGTTCATGAGGAAGAGACTGGGAAGAGCCGGTCTGGATGGGTTAGCATGTAGCCTAGCACATATGCTGCTCCTTATGCCCCGCTTTTGTTTACGATGTTTCCTCCGCTGTCTCGGCCACAGAGAAGGGATGGTAAAGGCCTCAGTAGTCCGCCGTACCTCTGGCAGAATAAAGTCCATCCTTGGGGATGTGTGGAGCTCGACCCGCTTCCCTATATTAATTAAATCAGCCCTTCCATACTGGATTAACACTTCAAGTGGTTTAACTAACAGTAAAAACTTAATTACAAATAAAACGAAGCCAAAAGCCGAGAGGTACCAAGCCACTGCGTGTGTCCGCACCACCATGTTGAGCATGCTCTAGCTATTGCTATAAACCTCATTCACGTGGACCAAGTGAGTGCAGGAAAGGCGCTTACCACACTGCGGTTGCCGGTTTATAACATTGGACAACAGATGTAATAGGAATGACCAAGAGACATTGGGAAGGTTTGGGGCAGCCAACATATATTATTTCCCGGCTGCTAAATCTATTTAAAAAAAAACAAAAAAAAAACAGACATGTTCACATGACTGTGTCCAAAACAGAACTGACTATTGTCTTAAGATGGAGGCTTTTAAATGCCCGCAAAGGATATGATGTCATCAGGATTGGAGCCGGAAGTGACGTCGTTGGTTGCCCCAGAACCGGGCGGGATTTCCTGAGAATGGCCTGCAAGGAATTGAGAGAGAGAATCAGTGCACTTCGCCACCCCCTGGTCTAGTGTGGAATTACATCTAATCAGGCCCTTTAGTTGTCCCCTAATCACGGGTGTGTGACACAGAATAAACTGATAAGACCAATTTTCATATTTTGAGATCCTTTTTTAACTTTTGATTTTGTGTCTCTTCTTTTGCGTATTTTTACATTTTTCTTCCAAACCCTAACAAACACACAGACACTTGTCCTTTTATTACAGTGGATGAACCACCTCCTGAAAAAACTCTTGTTATGCAGTCAGGCACAAACAAGCATTTGAATTGTATTGAATTTAGCAATAGTTTTACAAAAATACTTATATTTGGGATGTTGTGAGCATACGACTAAACAACTTGACACGTGCAGGATGCAACACAAGGAACATCAGATTTTGTTCAAGGATGTTTTTCACATTGCTTGCCGTTTGCATCCAGCGTTGTTCACCATAGATCCTTGTTACATCAGAAACTTTTATGTCGGCCTTCATTGCAAATGGGGTAAGAATATTTATTAAAAATATATATATATATATATATATGATGACATGAAGAATCGTCTTTGCGCCAAACTGGAATCGTCCCCGCATAAATCAAAGTCATCCAGACGATCTGGATCAGTATAATTAGATCTGGACCACCCTGTATATATTTGTGAGAAGTATTCTTTTATAGACTGTGAGTGATTTTAGATGTGGCTTTTTTAGTGTATGCCTTAATGGATTTGATCTTCTTTATAATGTTACCTGCAGCTTTTGTTCTACCGGATAACCTTCACAAGGCCAACTGTTAAATACACCAGAGTCTTCTTTCCTTCTGAAGATATTCCATATTGTTAGTGTTTATCTCTCCAGGTTTTGTTCCCTTGTTCTGACTGAATTATTCTTTTCATTCAGCATCTTAATTCCTTGATTTGTTTTTCCATGGACAGCTCTATGATCTTCAAATAGATTAGGACCACTAAAAGAAAAAGCACAAGCCAAACCTAACTCTGCAGGCACAGACTTTATATATGCACCTGAACAATATGAAACAGTAAGAAGAGATTCTGATGGATGGGGGATACTGCAGGTAAGCAGATTTGTGTTTCTACTAAATAAAATGTCAAGTCATTTTCTCACCTGCTTGATCCAGACAGGGGTCATGGGAGTCAGCAGGAACAAACCATAAACAGGGTGCCAGTCGTATCACTGTTAAATATAATGGAATTCTGTATTTGACTATTAACGTGTTTATCATGGCACTGCATGTTGGGCAGACATGCAAGTAAGAATGTCACTGTACGCTGCTCACATGACAGAACCATTTATAGAGTGTTACCTGCTATTGTATGGTGCCATGTCCAGGGTCATTTTCTGTCTTGCATGAGTTGCATGAGTGTGACTGGCTCACTGCAATTCAACCCTGAGCTGAATTAAACAGGTTTGATGATAGATTTAAAGAGTGCATTTCTTTCCCATGTGTAACTGTCTACATAATGTGTGTGTATATATACAGTATATACCTATATATATATATATATATACCTATATATACCTATATATATATATATATATAAAACTGCTCAAAAAATTAAAGGAACACTTTGAAAACACATCAGATCTCAATGGGAAAAAAATCCTCCTGGATATCTATACTGATATAGACTGGGTAATGTGTTAGGAACGAAAGGATGCCACATCGTTTGATGGAAATGAAAATAATCAACCTACAGAGCCCTGAATTCAAAGACGCCCCAAAAATCAGAGTGAAAAAATTATGTGGCAGGCTAGTCCATTTTGCCAAAATTTAATTGCAGCAACTCAAAATTGTATGCAGCACTTTGTATGGCCCCTGTGTTCTTGTATACATGCCTGACAACATCGGTGCATGCTTCTAATGAGATGACAGATGGTGTTGTGGGGATCTCCTCCCAGATCTGGACCAGGGCATCACTGAGCTCCTGGACAGTCTGAGGTGCAACCTGGTGGCATTGGATGGACCAAAACATAATGTCCCAGAGGTGTTCTATTGGATTTAGGTCAGGAAAGTGTGGTGGCCAGTCAATGGTATCAATTCCTTCATCCTCCAGGAACTGCCTGCATACTCTCACCACATGAGGCCAGGAATCGTCGTGCACCAGGAGCCACTGTACCAGCATAGGGTCTGACAGTGGGTCCAAGGATTTCATCCTGATACCTAATGGCAGCCAAGGTGCCTTTGTCAAGCCTGTAGCGGTCTGTGTGACCCTCCATGGATATGCCTCCCCAGACAATCATTAACCCACCACCAAACTGCTCATGCTGAATGATGTTACAGGCAGCATAATGTTCTCCATGGCTTCTCCAGACCCTTTCACTTCTGTCATGTGCTCAGGGTGAACCTGCTCTCATCTGTAAAAAGTACAGGGCACCAGTGGTGCATCTGCCAATTCTGGTATTCTATGGCGAATGCCAATCGAGCTGCATGCTGCTGGGCAGTGAGCTCAGGGCCCATTAGAGGACATGGGGCCCTTGGGTCACCCTCATGAAGTCTTTCTGGTTGTTTGGTCAGAGACATTCACACCAGTGGCCTGCTGGAGGTCATTTTGTAGGGCTCTGGCAGTGCTCATCCTGTTCCTCCTTGCCCAAAGGAGCAGATACTGGTCCTGCTGATGGGTTATGGACCTTCTATGGCCCTCTCCAGCTCTCCTAGAGTAACTGCTTGTCTCCTAGAATCTCCTCCATGCCCTTGAGACTGTGCAGGGAGACACAGCAAACCTTCTGGCAATGACACGTATTGATGTGCCATCCTGGAGAAGTTGGACTACCTGTGCAACCTCTGTAGGGTCCAGGTATCGCCTCATGCTACCAGTAGTGACACTGACTGTAGCCAAATGCAAAACTAGTGAAGAAACAGTCAGAAAAGATGAGGAGGGAAAAATGTCAGTGGCCTCCACCTGTTAAACCATTCCTGTTTTGGGGGTCATCTCATTGTTGCCCCTCTAGTGCATCTGTTGTTAATTTCATTAACACCACAGCAGCTGAAACTGATTAACAACCCCCTCTGCTACTTAACTGACCAGATTAATATCCCATAAGTTTCATTGACTTTATGCTATACTCTGATTAAAAAGTGTTCCTTTAATTCTTTTGAGCAGCACTTTGAGCTACATTTTTTTGTATGAATATGTGCTATATAAATAAATGTTGATTGATTGATTGATTGATTGATTGTGCTTTGTGTTCAAGTTTAGTCTCCTCAGACCAGGAAATCATTTTCCTCAGGCTCCCAGAGTCCTTTAAACCATCATATGAGGTTTTTACTCAAGAGTGGCTTCTATCTAACTATTCTCCTAGACACGTCAGATTGAGGGAATGCTACTGAGATGGTTGTTTTCCCAAAAGGTTGTCCCATCTCAGCAGAAGACTTCTGAAGCTCTCTTATGAGTGACCACTGGGTTTTTGTTCACCTCCATGACCAAATCCTTGTTGCCTGGTTACTTAGTTTGACCATACAGCCAACTCTAGGAGGAATCATAGTGGTTCCAAACTTTATTGAAACTGCTGCACACTTGGGAACACACAAATGGTTTAATATACTTGCCCTGATCTGTGTTTCACCACAATTTGTTTCTTGAGGTCTACAAAGAGTTCTTGGACTTCTAGGCTAGGTTTTTTGTCCTGACATGTAGTGTGAATTGTGGGAATGTGTACTTTTCTAAATGATGTAAAATCAATAAATTTTCCCAAAGGTGGACTGCACTGAATTTCCAACTACATCTCGGGCATAAATAAAGTAAGCAGGCTGCACCACACCACGATCAGGAGTGCAAAACGGAGCAAACGGTTTAAATACTTCAATGAATGAGAGATTTCAGTTTTTGATTTTTAATAAATTTGCAAATCATTCTGAAAACATGCTTTCACTTTGCTATTATGCGGGGTGGGGGGATGGGGGTTGGCAAAATGGCATTTATCCATTTAAAGAAGGCATTCAGAAAGTGAAGGGGTTTGATTTGAATCCACTTTGTGCTGTGTGTGTATATACAGCACGGGTGGGCAAATTCAGTCCTGGAGGGCTGCAGTGGTTGCAGGTTTTTGTACTAACCCAGTTGCTAAATTAAAAACCGGTCCTTGTCAATTATTTAATTTCATGGCTTGCTAGTACTTTAACTCTACCATGTCAAGTCATGCTCATATCCTAGCCTTTTTTTTTCCTTTCTAAGGATATCACCCAAATGATTTGAGGTCTAAAACAGACGAGTTATTCTCAGTGCTTCAGTTTTTTGTCTTCACTTTCCTTCCAAGTATTTAATTAAACCCAATAGTGCATGGTAAATACACACAGGTGTAAATGGAAACAAGCTAAATGGAGAAATGCTGGTCTCTTTGGTCTTTTGCTTGTTCTTGCTAATAAGGGGTAATTAAAAACCAAGAGTACAGCTGTTTAAGACTAAAATAAGCAGTAAGGGTTCAAAATCTTAATGAGTGAGACAACGAAAATGAAGCTGAAGTGTCACTTGAGCAATAAGTGCTTCTTATTAAGCAACTGGGTTGGAACAAAAACCTGCAGCCACTGCGGCCCTCCGGGACTGAATCTGCCCACCCCGATATACAGTGTATATATATGGAGGTGAAGGTCTGTGATACGGTTTGCATATTTGTAGCTAGAGATCCACAAAGGGAGAACATGAGTCATGTATCTTAAAATAGTTTTTCATTCCTAAGCTTTCGACAACCTGCCAAGTGTCACCATCAGAAGAAAATGATTAGACGTACAGGAATTAAAGGCAATATATAACAGGTGGAAGGGGGGGTTGGTTGTAAGGTAAAGGAGATTAATAAGGTGGGCTTGGAAGCTATTGGTCATAAAGCTTTTTTTTATTATCTGGATGTTCTTCTTTTTAAACCTGCATATGCTGGGTTCACGACCAAGTCTCTGGATATTGGCCTGAATCGCAGTCTGATTATTTGGGTGGTTACCTACCAGTTAACGCTTGTGGTGGGTCAGTCAGTCAGCAGACATCCACCACATCCTCTCAGTTGTGAGAAGCAGATCATAGAT
Organism: Polypterus senegalus; assembly: GCF_016835505.1. Lineage (NCBI taxonomy): Eukaryota > Metazoa > Chordata > Cladistia > Polypteriformes > Polypteridae > Polypterus > Polypterus senegalus. The sequence goes on from NC_053165.1 coordinate 64,009,339, forward strand.
ATGCTATACGGTATCTGCCAAATAATACACAGCGCACATGACATGTGTTTCACCCTAACTGGGGCTCATCAAGTGTATGCACTTTTGCATCCCCTTATGGGAATCAAATCTCAGACATCACAAGCACCAATATGTGCAAAACACATGTCATGTACTCTTTGTATTATCTAGCAGATAATGTATAGCATATATATATATATATATATATATATACACACACACACACACACACACACACACCCCACATATATTCAATGGTTAATCCTTCATGTTGGGAACAGGCAGTTGTCACACAGTGAATGTGGCATTTCTCTGAATTCCCAGGATTGCAGAGCGGTCATTGTGGTCCAGGCAGAATGAATGGGAAAATGGTCATGAAACAAAAGAGGGGTGGTTGATGGCTTTTCTCACACCTTTTCCTTGATTAACTGTCACAAATGCCAAAGCAAACCAACATCATAGAGACTAATTATGTGGACCTTCTGAGGTATGTAATCATTATGGGCTTAACCCTCAACATAATTTCAAGTTTTGCCAATGTCTTTCTGGCGCTGGCTTGGACCTTGGACTTCTTTGGTTATGGGAAACTGCCGGGCTTCCATTATTTTGTCAGTTGTTCAGATTGCAGGTCATAGTGTGTTAGGTTATTGTTGAGAGACCTTCTCCTACAACCAAGCTTTACATAGAGACACATAAAGAGTATATGGCCCGGTAGATGTTGACTAGGTAAGAAGGCATATTATTGTCTAGCAATAGAATTTCAGTGATAGCAGGATGTGTGATTTTGTGTTTTTCAGCCCCCATGTTAGCTTAGTTCTGAAATAAAAACACATACACCATAAATCAGAAATTGTAGAAACTTATATTTCACAAATTTTAGTATACAGGAGCTGATCTTTGCCCACCTACCAAATCAGGGCTGCTGATGCTGAAGACCCTATTTCAGGTTAAGGCTGAAATGGTTTTGATCACCCTTGAATATGTATGGAGAGTAAGTAGATAATTATTGACATTTTTGTGATTATTTTTTGGGTTTGCTGTACAGTTTTCACCATGCACATGAGGAAGTGTGATGTGTCTGTGGTCATTGTGGTAAAGTTTTGACCCAGATCAGTCAGTATCCCTTGTTGTTTCCTGGGAGTAAACATGGCAGCTCCGGTCTCTGTTTTCGGATAGCAGCCAGCAGTGATCCGCTTCTTATGGGCTGAAGGTGTACTGGAGCCGAAGTATGGACAATATAAAGACAATGTTTTATCATGGCAGAGTGTTTATGAAAGGATTGAGAAGTTCGAAAATGGAAGGACAAGCGTTACACATGAAGAAGGAGCAGAACATCAGTCCATGTGCACTACCTATAACAACAGTGAGCATGATGTATCATGCGCCATTGAGAATTTCAGCCCCTGGTACACCTTCAGCCCATAAAAAGCAGATCTCAGCTCGTCGCTCTTCTTATCTTCAAATGGAGAGCAAAGTGGCCATGTTTACTCCTAAGAAACAACAAGAGAAACTGACTGATCAAGGCCGAAATTTTAGTAATGTGACCACAGACACACCATGTTTCCACATGTACGTGGGGAAAGCTATAGAGCCAACCCAAACACAATGATCACAAAGTGTGGACAATTATTGACTGACTGTCGTATACACAGGGCATATCCTGTTTTATTTAATCTTATGGTTTCAGATTCAGCCCTGTTGCCAGTATACCACTCTGCTTGGCAAATGGGGAAATAAACACCAGAAAGTGTGAATGAGCTGATATTTTACAGAATTACTTTTGTCTCACTTTCGGCTTTTCAGCTCAAATGAAAATTGCTTGAGCAGGCAGCTAACAGAACAATTTTAACCTCGCTGTCTGAGTACTTGGGGAGGGCGCTGTGTCTAGACTAAATACTGCAAAGCAACTATGAGCAAAAACAATGATAAGGCATTCATTTGAAGGATGAGTTATAAAAATACCATCTTGTGACAGATTGTGCGCCACATTGTAATACATTTTCTGAATGTAGAAAGTAAAATCAGATTAATATTGTTGATGTTATTTTGTTTTTTTTTTAATATGTGAACACATGAAGTAGCAGTTTTACTAACATTTGTTTTGGCTTAGATTAAAATGGAGAGCCTGTATACTGATGTTTTTGTATATTTTTTATGGAAACAGATTATTCTGTATCATATTTAGCAGTACTATATAAAGGTCATGCGGTGACCGAACTTACTTTTGAGCACAAGTTGAAGACTGACACTGGGCCCAACTGCATTCCGTCTTAGTGTATAGAGACCCTCACACTCACAAATACAGGACAGGCATTTTTGCAGTATAGGAGGAACACCAGTAAGTGGGCTAGACCGGTGCTTTTCAAAGCAAGTTCCCCACCTGACTCCTGCACTCTGTCTCATCCTCCTTACTAGTACACCCCAGTAGTGCAGAATCGTAGACAGAGAATTTATAGTTTATTTGTTCCCAAGGGGGAATAAAGATTTTGCAAAAGCTCCCCAAAAATAAATGAGTATAATAAAAATACCCCCTACACACACACACACAAACACACTTAAACATACAAAAACTGGTTTGGATAACAACTGCGGCCAACAACAGGCGTGGGGGTGTCTGAGAATTTCTGCAAGTGACAAGACCTGGTGTTATATGTGTATTTGGAGGTGAGCAGAGTGCAAAGTAAAGGAGCCAGCATGGTTACGTGTAATGTTCCAGTGTTGCGCACATCCATATCAGAGGGAAAGTTCTTGGATCTCACAAACTGGGGTCTGCCCAGCAGATAGTCCATTATCCAGGACACCACTGGTTCACCCATCTGCATATCTCTGAGTTTACGCCTTAACAGGGATGGCCAGATGGTATTGAATGTGAAAACCAAAAAACATAATCCGCCCAGGGCAGTAGGTCTACATGTATAGTTTGTAAATTTATTTTTAATAAATATAGTTCAGATGTGACTTACCTTTGACCTTACAGTATTTAAAGTACAGTTCTAAAATACTTTTTTTTCCTTTGCCAAGTCCATCCATTTTTTTTTACCTAATTATAAATCTCCACATTTGGAAGAGAAAAAATAATTAAATAAAAGAAAGCATCCTAGTTAGAATCGTGGATTGCAGAGGGTTGATTTAATATGGTTAAATTATTCAACTTATTTAGCGCTGTCCAATTTGAAATTTTACAGCGACAAGTCACAATTCACGCAGCTTTCGATTATCTGGTTCGCCGTTGCTGTATACATTACTAAGGCGCTGCCCTTAAGTGGGCGTCGCTTCTGTACTGCCCAATCGCTGCTCCGTTTGCCAGTGACGTTCCATCGGTCTTGCTCCACCCTCTTCAGAGCTCTGCAGCCTGGCTGGCAGACGTCTTCAGAAAGCTTGGGCTGCTGGGCGAAGTAAAGGGCTGGCAGGGCGATGGAGAGAAGTATTTTTTTTGTTATAGGCCACCCGTCAGTGTTAGGAGTATAATTGTAGTTTCTTACTTTTTTGTGCATTATTTACCACTAACAAAGGAACTGGTTTCGGTTTTTCCGTGACGGGACCCGTAGAACCATGGCCGCTGGCGAAATGCGGGTATGCCACCGGGTCCCTGTTTGTTACAAACAGGACCAAGACGACGACTCGGATGTCGAAGAATCCAACCTGGGGCTCCGGAGATCCGATGGCCACGAGCCTCAAATCATCCACAGCGGCCACTTTATGGTGTCCTCTCCTCATAGCGAGCACCCTCCCAAAAAAGGCTACGACTTCGATACAGTCAACAAGCAGACTTGTCAGACATACTGTTTTGGAAAAGCGAGTTCCTCTCACCTCTCTATAGACGCATCCCTCACCAAGCTCTTCGAGTGCATGACTTTGGCGTACAGGTAAGGGGTCGATAGAAGGGTAAGGAGCACGCGGGGCTCTGTGGACCACTCTTGTCGGACAGAAGTGAAACTTTCTTCGCCACCCCCACCCTTCCTCCCTTGTTGTCACTGACCCTGAAGCACAAGTGGAGTTTCCAGCAGGCACGAGAGTCGACGTCAGACGCCCTTCGAGAAAGCAGACACCCCAGCGCCTTTTGTCTCTCGTTGCAAACACGTCGGAAGGAACGGCTTTATCTGCCGAGCCGTGACCGAGGTCGGCTGAGGCTGCCTGCTCATTCGTATCCCAAGTTCGGAAGCGACGCGCGTGGCGGAGTGGCGCCTGCTTGAAAGCGAAAGCGTTGTCTCTGCACGTCGCTTTTTAGCCCTGCTTGCTTTCCTGTATAGTTGAGTCCTGCTAGTAATTGTTCTCTTGTACTGCCTAACCCTTAGACGAGTTATAATGATTTGCATGAACTAAACTGGCGGTCGAAACCCCCAACATATGCATTGAATTTGACCCTGGACTGGCAAACCACGCAACGCTTCGCCAATCCTTTTGTTCTGCGAGACCTCATCGGCATAAATGACAGCTGCTCCTTTTTATAGCTGCAAGGCATTCGATGCACAAGCATTCGCTCTGTTTATTTATTTCACTCGCCGTGCTTACCTCTTAGTGAGGTCTTCTTTTGGAAACCGGTCGAAGTCGCTGGCTCTCGGTCTCCATCACTTTCCTGCGCCTTAAACGTTAGGAACGGTGCGAGACCCAGTGCACGATGACAGTTTTTCTTTGTCTGTGCAAACAAAGACTTGTTGGCCAAATTATAATTTATGTTTGGCCATTTTGAATATTAAAACCCCTCGTACACTTTCCCCTTTTTGTTCTGATGAACCTCTTTTTTTGCATTTATTTGGCAGGCACGTTTATCCAAAGCGTTGATAAAAAATACACATTTCAGCACGCTTGCCTGATGCTGGGGAGAGAGCTGGCGCTTTCTGATTATAGTTAATCCCCAGCCTGCTTTTGTCACCCCACTTGCACCTTTGTATTGGTTGCAGGTATTCTTTCAAACCAGTTTCTAAATATTGTTCAAGTATTCAAATTAATGAGATGGCCTTTTAAAGGAACACTTGTTGTTTTTACTCCCCTACAGTAAACCATTCCAGTATTTTTGTTAGATTTGTTTTGTTGTTGTTGTTGTGTCCACTTATATGATTAACACAGTTAGGTATCAAAGGGGTCATGTTGCCTGTTTTCTCTTTGCACCTTCATGTTAATGACAGGCAGTGTGTTGTGGTGGTTAAGGCTTTGGACAACAAAAGTAGTGGTTCACATCCCATCCTTAAGACTGTGTGACTTTGAGCAGGTCATTTCATCTGTCTGTGCTTGGAAAAACACAAATGCAGCCAATTTGTATGTCAAATGTTGTTAGTTACCTTGGATAATGGTGTAAGTCAGTAATAAAATTATAAAATGCTTATTAACATGATGTTGCATGGTACCTAGTAAGTTGAAAGAGAGAGGATTCAGTCTTGTAGTAGTTTAGTGTTTGGCTTGCCAGCTGCAGTTTCAGTAGTGGTATTGTCACATGCAACTATGTACACTAAAATTCCTGCTTGAATATCTGACCAACATCCAATTAATGGCATTAAGATGAAATTTCAGAGTGCCATATTTCACAAAGGAACAAAAAAAAAGGAAGATCATTCATGGTGGTCTGTGGCTGCAGGTTTTCTTCTTTTTGTGGACTTCCTGCCATGAGTGAGCTGTTATTGGCCAGTCTCTGTCTTTTGTTTTAGTCCAGAAATTACAGGCTGGTTATACAAATGTTTGCTGAATGAAGCAAGATTTTTATGTGTGTGTTGGGTAAGAATTCATTCTTTTTGCTTTTTCTTTTCTTAAGCTTCTGTTTTAATAGCTGTCACTTGTTTAATAAGCACAGAATTTAGTAACACTGAAGCGGTTACACTTTATTATTCAGTGTTACTTGCACTGGTGTCTGCTCTATTTGGACATAGCTTACAGCACAATTTTCACAGAAAAGGTCAATTCAAGAGAGTTAAGCATGTAAGGGTATGACAAACCCCACATTTCTCAATTTCTTATACATGTAAATCTCATGCCGCTGCTGCTGCACTTTCCCACATGTCAAATAAGAGGGGAGGAAAAGGTCAGCTTATTTAACAATAAGAGCCATTCAAAGGAAGAGTGACACCCCCTGGTTGTGAAATTGATTGGAAGTAACCTCTGCAGCCCCAGGGGGCCCTAGGGCTGAACTTGAGAACCTCTGGCCTGGAGGTTTAGGGAAAGTCTGAGTTGACGCTGAGGTGGAATGAAGATTACTGCGGTAGGCACAGAAGAGTCCCACTCTCAGGGATGACTTGGTCAGTGTGTGCAAGAGGTTTTGCAGTGCGGTTTGAATGCGAGTGCTGATGGAGCTTCACAGGCAGACCTACAAAGTGTCAGCGTTAGCAAGCAAGTGCAATTAAACGAGCATAAACAGTGCAGCCTGCGCCATAAGCACAAAGCTGAAATGAAAGTTGCATCACTTTATTCTCTATGCTTCAATAATTAAACTTGATTTACTATTTCTTTATATTTTAACGTTTATGCTTAATAAATTACTGGCTTCTAATTTAGGAAATGGTGGGAACAAAAACCATTACTGATATCCCTGAACAGAATTTGGCACTTAACTCATCCTTCAGCCCAATTTTTTTTTTTTCTTTTCCCCAGGTTTACTAGTTTTGAGGTTAACTCACATACTTCATCCCAGATGATGTCAGTCGGGTTGCTGTCTCCTGTTTCTTTATTCACCCACTTGATTCTTGTGGCGGGCCTAATCATTTGGCAATTACTGTTTGTGCAGGTCCTAAAATTCAGTTATCACCGAAAAGCGGCTAATAATTAACTTCCTTAAGTGCCTAGTAAAATAAGAATATACAGAGGTCCATTCAGCAAGAACTGATAAGAATTGGTAATGAGTGCCATGTTCTAGATGCTTTACCTACCAGGTCTCTCCACTTAGGCTGAAGGACATTAGAAGGTAAGGTGTCTTTATAACATCACACTCATTAGGCCGAGCCGCTTACTGTTAGATGGAGACTGATGGGCAGAGGCAATCAATCACTGACTCGCACAGGAACCTCTGCATTATACCATCTGCCCTATTACGTCCAGCTGTGTGCTAACAGACTATTCTGGAAAATGAACAATATATGAGCAGTCCTTTCTTTCTTTCACTATAGAAGTATACTACTAAGGTCATCAGTACACTAAAACTGATGTCACATTGTGAAACATTCTGACCTGTCATTGTTTACACGTCTTAAACAACTATTATCATAAACTGATAATTTCTGTATTATCTATATCTGTTATTTATTTATTATGTTACATATTTACTGACTATATGTATCTAGGTTGCATAATACATACATTGCATCAATGTTCATATTGCTTACTACACGCCAATATTGCTGCTACTTCTTTGTCTTGTCTTTGCACAATGTCTTGTCTTGTTTGTGTTTTAATTTTAAATCTTAATTTTATTTTTTTTTATTTGCACTTCATGTTGTTACACTGAGCTTCACGATTTCATCTATCTGTATACTTGTATGTGGTTGAGGTGACAGTAAAGTTTGCTTTCACATTAATTTAGTTTTCATGGGTTTGTCAGACTAGCTGACTGTAGTGGCTAATCTCATCACTGCATCATGTAATTTAAACCACTGAAAATTGCCATCTAATTTGCCAGCTGTGTGTTGACCTTCCAGCACAGTCGTGCTCGCCTCTTTTTGTGTGATGGCCTGACAAGGCCAACACTGTATACAATTTTTTTTTTATTTTTAAATCCTTTAATCGCCATATACAATTTCTTGTATTCTTAATGTAATTTTTTGCATAACCCAACTTACTGCCCAGTTTTTTGGTATCGGCTATTTGTACAGCGCCCTTGGAGCAATTGCAGGTTAAGGGCCTTGCTCAAGGGCCCAATGGTGTAGCATTCCTTCTGTCACTGCCCAGATTCATACCGACAGCATTTAAATTACCAGCTGAGATCCTTTAGCCACAGAGCCGCCACAGTAGATGAAGGGTTAACAGCTGCAACTAGTTAGCTGCAATATTAACCCCTTCTTCTCTTCCCCCATTTTATAGTGCTTCAAACACTAGGCATCAGACTGAAAAGCTTCCCTTCCCTCACAGGTGGCACAGGGTAGTGCTGCTGCTTTGCAGTAAGGAGTCTGTCGAAGATTGTGGGTTCACTTCCAGGTTCCTCCCAGTTTGGATAGTGCTTTGAGTACTGAGAAAAGTGCTACATAAATGTAATGAATTATTATTATTTTTAAGCTAAAGTGCACCATTTCTTATTCCTTGTTGCGGCGCTCTATGCATTGGTTGTCAACTGTCATTAGCAAAGATCCCACCCCAGCCACTAACGACACAATCAGAACTGCATGGTTTTTCCATGGCAAGTCATGGAGTAGTTGGCGTGACATGTCATGTGACGCCGACTCGCTATGGTTATGTCAATGAAGGTTTCAACTGAAAATTGTTGGAAATGTTGCATAAGGTGGTCGGACCTTAAATTTAAAACTAACAAAAAAACAGTGCAAGTGTGTCACAGCATGAAACAAATCATGAGTTAGTACAATAGTTTGCCAAAATTACTAATTAAGGGAGCGAGACAAAAAAAATAAATAAACAGAAGGCAAATCTTGACCAAATATGCCTTTGTTGTCACTGCCTGGTCTTTGTCTATTAAGTAATTCCTGGGCACACACCATTAGTCTAAATGTGGAGCGGTAGTGGGTGGAGTGACCTTTCCACTATATCCAATGGCCCAAATAATTCAGGGATAAATTCATACCTGAATGCATACATGGTAGTCAGTAATTTTACACTTTTGTTAACCCAGAGAAACTAATATCCAGTACTCGCAGGTCAGCCATGTTTGGAAGGTGGTAGGTAAACCCACCACAGCACAAAGTTGTTATAGAGAAGTACATTAGTGAATGCATGTTTGTTTATAATTGACTAGCCACATTACCTGGCAAAGACAGGTCATTAGAATACATTCCTAAATATTTGATATCTCTTCTCTGTGTGTACCTTTGTCACCTTTTCTTGGTATCTTCGTGTATCCAAACCTCTCTCCGGGACGTTCCTGTAAAGCCCGCTTCTCAGACTCTTGTCATTTTGAGCAGCCTTGCTCGTCTCCTGTAGCTGCTTTGCCTTTACTCTTCCACAGGTGTCTCTCACTTGCAGTTTCTCTTTTGATCAAGTCACCAAAGTCCAGCTGACCTGTCAGACTGCTCAGAGCTTTTTTTTTTTCAACCTCTTCGCTGGAGTGGAACCCTGCGCGAATGGTTACCTTGCTCACGGAACCCTGTGCAATTATCCACCAGTATGTCCTATATCATTAGGACTTTTTCGGTGGAACAAAGATTGAAAAACACTGGCTCAGAGCGACCAGACACACACAGACCTTAGCCTTTTTTATACATTACATGATTTTATTGTATTATAAAGTTTGACTCTAAAGTACATGTGAACAATCGGAGCGTTTACTTGTGCTTTAAATGGCGAGTAAGGTCTTATTCCGGTTAGAGAAATCAGGTAATCGGGTGGCCATGTAAACCCTTAACCGGGTTACTGTTAAGGATTTTGTTCTCTGCACATGTCTGTTGCACTCTGTCACACACACTTTCAGCAGCCAAAGGTAGAAGCATTCATGAAAACATTGCCAGAAGCAAATGTTTCTTCCTTCTGGCTAAAATAATAAGTCTCAGTATTTCAGAAATCGCTGAAATTATGTGGATTTGCTGAATGTACAGGGGCTAAGCTCAGCAACACAATCTCCAGAACAGTAGGGTAACGTGTTAAAAATAATTAGCGTTATGTAGTCTGATTACTTAATAAAGTAATGAATAACCTAAGACAACTCTTACCTTATTAAAGTAAAAATATCTGTGTCGTTAATTGTTTCAGCAGCATTGGGTGTAAGGCAAAATGAACACAAGCCAGCATGCCGGTCCTTTGCCTGCCTCAGTTGCACAGTCCAGCAGGAAGGAGTGTGCTGTGTGCAATCTGGCAACAGAAACTTGTAAATAAACCGTCTTGTGTGACTAAACATATTAATAAAACACCAGAAAATGATTATAGGCGGCATGCTGTTTTTCACATTCACACATTTTAGTGTAGTTGACAGATAGTGCGGCAGACAACTGGGTACCTTGCCCCACCGGGACGCCTGGAGAAGGGAAGGACTGGGAGAGGGGTAATATCGTCAATGAGGCACCAGAGGGCAGCCCCCCTGGCCCATGGATTTGGAGCTTGGAAGCTCAACCCTGTTGGGGACATTGGCCTCTGTCAGGGGTGGGCGCCTCGATGATCCCAGAGCCCTGGATGGCAGCACTTCTGCCACACCAGGAAGTGCAAGGGGAGGCAGAGTACAGAGTTTGAGAGGAGTGAAGGAGGCAGCAGCAGAAGAAGAGCAGAGAAGTAAAAGAACTGAGCTGAGTATTGTGGTGATTGGTGCACTGTACTGTGCAGAAAAATAATAAATAGCATGTTTGGCCTGTGTGTCCTGCTGTTTGTCTGTGTCCGGGCTGATATTCCACAATAGACAGATACCTTATTGATCCCGAGGGAAATTCAACGACCAGTAGCCCAGAAATAATTATATCAATTTAAATCCAAACATTTAAGTACACTTACTACACAAATAACAAATACTGTACAATTAATGCAGTCGCAGCACTCTTGATGGTACATACAGTAATGCCAGTGCAGTGAGAATGACACTGGAGTTCTTTGCCAAAGGAGAACTCCAGACTACTTGCCTGTGTTAAGCATGCATTTTTTTTTTGTTTTGGTTTAAAAAAGCCGGTTTCTGCTTTAATGGGGTTATTCACCTCAGTCTGTGTGTGCGTGTAAATGGTTGGTTTACAGTTTGAGGATTAACAGGCAACCTTTTCATCTACAGTTCAGTTCTTTCCACAGTTCTCTTCATTGGTGTCATTTAAATACAATGCCTGACCTTTTCTATTTTGTTGCTCCACTTTATCAGATTGGTGTATTTATTGTGCAATTGGCCTTGCCTTGCGTCATGATGCTTACATTGCCTTGTCACTGTGATTGGTCATTATGATGCCAAACACCGTGGGTGGAAGTAGGCACCAATACTGTCAAGTTGTCGCTGTTAAGCAGTGGTCCACCTTGGTTGTCCTGGAGGACTGGTGATTGTCATTGCAACCAATCCCTTAATCTGAGGATGCCAGTTAATGAGTCTTATTGAACTTGGTTTAATTTGATCTCTTGGGAGGTACAAAAATCTGAGACGTGTGCATGTTTTGTTAAATATGGCACAGTGTTCTGTCAAAGTAATCTGGCCGAGGGGGATTCTGTATCACAGCATTCCTAACTAGTTAGGAGTTTGCATCACCAGTGTTGCCAATGGTGTAGCCTCTTTGTGGTGTGGTTTACTATCCGTCTCTTAGACAAAGGATCAAATTGAGCCCTGATGCTTTTTAGGATCAGTCAGACTTATGACCTTGTCTCATGCTGTAATTCTTAACAAAATTATGACATAGTGTTCCTGCTAACTTGTTTGTTTCCTCTTCTGATGAGAGTTTCTTTTCAAATGTCCGTGCATTACGTGTAATTGCATTTGACCGATGTAGAGGATTAGCCTGTGTACAAAGGCACTGTTTTGAAGTGGGCTAATCCTGTAAACAGGCTCTTCTAATTGGAGGGACATAGTGTGCTTAATTGGGACTGTGCTTGAGTGGTAGTCTTACTCGAAATGTGAATTGTGCTTTTAGATGGCCTATACACTTATTTGTGCATTTTTGTGTGTGGTTTTTTTTTCTGCTTCAAGGGCAGGAAAGATTATGGCCATTTGGGTATTAGGAAATGTTAACATATGGCAAACGTTGCACATAAGCACTTTGTTCCATAGTTACCAGGTATTTGTAGTTCCTTTACTTAATGAGCTTAAAGCTAAAACAATTGTGTTATTCCTGCATTTACAGACAATTTTTAGTAAGGAATAATACTGTCTCCTTTTTTAGGTGATAAAACCTCCTCAGTGTTTTGAGCATACTGAAGTGTTTTTTTTTGTTTAGGGCTTTGAATATATATGAATTAAAAACAGAAATCATTTGCAAATAGTAATAAAGTCTCCAGTGCCAGAGAGCGAGCCAATATTCGTTGATATTATTACGCAAATTAGTCTAATATTCAAAATGATTAATAGTAATGCCAACAAAAGTGGTGAAGTTTGGGATTTTGTTTCTTTAAGTACGTGACATGGAGATGTTGCTTAACAATTCTGCCTACTGTCTTTTCTGTCGGATAAGGTTTTGTGATCATTGGTGCTTAATGTGCGTTTTTTGAGCCTCCTAGAATTCATGCTGGCTTCCACATTGTGCTTTTGTTGTCAAAGTAAAGTTTTTTTTTTTTTAAGTAACAAATATTTGAAAGAACGGAGCCAAACAGCTGCAGAACCTCAATAATAGGGCTTATTCAGCGTAATCATGTTACGTTTGATGACAGTCGTATGTCTTGGGAATTGAATCAGTGTGGGATTTATGTCTGTATAAATTGAACTCTGGTTTGTGAAGTGGTGGGTTTTTGTTTTGTTTTTTTTTTTAAACTGTTTTTCCGCAGTGTGGCACATCTTTGCAGTGACTTGTAGTTTTTCCTGAAAGGTGTTGCCTGCATTAGATTACTGTATGAAATTGCAGCTTGTCAGATTAAATGATTAAATAGCAAAGCAGTCTTTTAAGAGACTAATGAGATGTTCGGTGTATATGTGAAACAAAGGGCATTAAATAGCCATGGGTACGTTTTATATTTTAGATTCGTTAAACATTTTTACTTGTGCTGCAAGAGTTTAGTGTAATGGAGTGCCAATTTGTTTTGTGGATTTGAGATATAAACAGTTTGTTTTTGTACCGTTCATGCTACCTTATATAAATGTTTTTTTTTCTTCAGTTGTAAACATGGCATCAGTGTCTAGAACAGAGTGTCCAATGTGTATGCAGGATTTACCTCATTTGTTTTTGTTTGTAGTAGAAATAAAGTTTTACTTTTTTATCATTTACTAATGCAATAAAATTAGGGTTTTAGAAAAAAAAAAAGTTATTACTCAATGCAGTCAACGGCATTTTGAAATTGTTGATCTTCCTGCACAGCAGCTTAGACAAACATGAGGACACCAGGGCAATGCTGCAAATGAAAAGGCATCCATCAGAACATAACAGCACTACTGGAATTTGCCAACAGCTAAACCAGCTTTGCTCTTGGCGCCCTCAAGTTTAGCCGTTGTGGCCCTTGTCTTGCACTTTTAGGATATTTATTAAATTGTTTTAGCCAAGTCTTTGGGGTCATTTCCTTTTAAGATGCAAGGTCTGCCTTTTTTTAATGTGGCTTTTGTTTGTGCCAAGCTTGTCAGTCACTTACTCAATGAGACAAATTGTGATGACCTCCATATGTGAAGTATATTTAAAAATGCAAATTATCACTCCTTTCATAAACCTGAAAAACAATAGCAGGCACTTGAAAAATATTTCTTATTGAACACTACAACTTACTTATTAACGTGTAAACTTCTTCTCCACAGCAGGGCAAGTTTATTTTCTCTCTTCTGGCTTGCCAGTTTCAAACAAAACACATTTCTCTCTTTTGCAAAATGAACTAGTAAGGGAAAACATCCTTTCTGATAAAAGATTTGTGTATTTTTCCATTCATCTCTGGTTTTTCCAACCCTTTTTATTCTTATGTATGGTTTTAGTGAGCCAGGTGACATCATTGTCATGTCATTTTGGTGACATCAGGTGCAAAGCAGGCCATAACTCCAACCAGGGTGCTAGTACAGTATTTCACAAGGCACTCTCACATACTTGGGTCAGTTTGAAGTTTCCCGTTAGTAAACACATGGCTTCAGGGTGTCGGAGGAGTATTGATGAGAAACTCAACACAAACTCAACACTTACCTGCTCTTTTGCCTGCTTTTTATTTTCTTACTTTTATTATTATTTTTTACTGTGTACAGTGTCCTTGAGTGTTTTGAAAGGCGCTTTAAAATAAAATGTATTATTATTATTAAGGAATGGACTGTGGAGCTGTGAGGCAACAGTGGAAACCACTGTGCTGCCAGTTGGAAAATACAGTGAATGATAATGAAATATTTAGTTGAAAATGTGTTGCTGATATACCTGTCATAAGCCTGGACCGTTGCTTCTGTAGGAAAGAGTAGACAGTTGGTTATTTTTTCACTTGCACACAAGACCTTCTCTGCTGAAAGACCAGACATGCAGCTACTCTTCCACCAAACCATCATTTATGAAGAACACTGTGCTCTTCAGCCTCCCTACCCATTGGCCTACATTTTCTGAATTTGATCTGATAATTGGAGGTTAACTCAAACATGAGGTAATGTGTCTCCAAAACCAAAAGGTCCTCTTAAGCTCATAACTACAAACTGAACTCTTGCTTACACTGTTGGATGCAGCATACTCCTGCATGTATAAGCAGACATAGGCCTGTACCTGGAAATGGACTTGAGTCCAATCAACAGAAGCTACACCTTCCTGGAAAAACAAGGTACAGTATATGCTTTTCTGCAAATGGAGAACTATAGGCACATGGAATGAGTTACCAAGTATGGTGGCAGACCGTAAGACTCTTTGAGACATTTAGAGCTTGAGTTTGTTTTGGAGGAATTTGGTAGTTGGCTCCAGTAGAACCCCGTGACCCTGTGTTAGGATATAGCAGGTTGGAAGAATGGAATTTGGTAGATAGGATTGGCAAGCTGCTGGGCTGAATGGCATGTTCTAATTAAAAGTCTTTTTTAATGTTCTTTATTTTCTGTGGTTTAAAACTGTCTTTGGGGCCAGGAAACCCTTACATTCTGTTATAGGGCTGGAACTTTTGTCTTGTCTATCAGATTTTTGAGCTAGTCAGTTTCTGGTCATTTTATTTCCATAAAGAAATTGGAGTCTAATCTCTGTGCCAGATTTTCCTTAACATCAGAGGACACAACAAAGATCCTACGCCTAAAGTGAGCTGAGATGTACATCAGCCCCCTGTGAACACGAGGAAAAGGCTATGAGAGCACTGCACTACAAGCAAAGCTCATCACTCGAACCCAGCACAAAATCATCCGCAGAGCATTCAAGTTTTGATAGCATTAAACTGTTCCACCTGTGTGAGGATAAATTAAAGTTCTAAACAGAAGCCAGCCAACCTGTTCTCTTATGTGTAATACAGATTTTATTTTTTAATCATTAAGTTTGGCTTTTCGGTGAAGCCATATGGCATACTGTAGATTTAAAAAAAAAAAACCAAAAACAATTTTTCTGATTCTACTGGGCATCTGTTTCCATCAGGGTGTTTTGAAGTATGCTAAATTCATTTCTGCCCTGTAATGTTTATTTCTGGTACCATTTTCAGGAGTTGCCTTTTTGCAGAGCAGTTGCACAGTTTTACTTTGGAAGTTGAGTGGAAGTGTGCCACATGTGACGTAACTGCTGAGACAGTATGAATGTCTGATCACCTAGTTATCTGATATTACAGAGAAAAACAATACTTGACTTGTTGATGTGTGCTTTCTTTGTCTGAATTTTATGGCTAGATAAAATATAGGGCACACTTTTTCTTACAGAGCCGGGCGTGGTTATCAACGTTTGTTTCAACTTCTGATCGTGATCATTTTCAGTTTTGTCTTTCTTCAGACAACATAACAATAGCCCTCCCTTGCCCTTGGCTGTGGATCAGATCGAGGGTAAGCAGCCTGAAAAAAAAAAAACATAATTTCCAAAAGAGAAACGCTGAACAAAAAATCTTATAAAATCCATTAACTCCAAAAACCTCTGAATAAATTGCCTGTTGCTTCCTCATATTTTTACAGTCTTTGCTTAAATCAATAAATTGTAGTGTTACTTAAAGACGAGTGTGGCCCAGTAGTTACCTTGAATATACAGTCGACTTTGGTTAATCGGACCACCGTTAATTGTACCAACTGCTTATTCGGACCGAATCCTAAAGAAACGAAACAGATCATATTACATAAGCCTAATATTGTTCGCTTATTTGGACCAAAATTCCGTTTAATCAGACCAAAGAACTTGACAGAGAATAAGAAAAAGAAGCCACACGTTGCCTGCAGAAAGCAGATGTAAGCATAAAGCGGAAGACCAGGAAAGTGATGATGATGACTCTAATGAGTTAGTGCAAGTGACAACACAGGATGCCAGGAAATGCATTGAAACTTTGCACTGCTATTTCATGCAGGAGGGAAAGGAAGGCAGTCCCATTGATGCGTTAGATGTTTGTGGTGATTTTGTTCAAGAGCAGTGCGTCAACAGAATGCGTCAGATCACACTCGACAAATTCTTCGAACGTTGACTGGAATTTGGTAATGTAACGTTTTTTATTGTGCTTCGCATGCTGAGTGTCATGTAGATCGTTTTGAAGAATTTGTAGATTTCTTTTTCAATAAACAAAGTTGTAAGCAACCGTACGTGTACATGTACGTAGTTCTTGTTTGTATGTTCGCCATACGCATGTGCAGCACAATAAAAGTCATAATGACATTTTAATATGTTACTTATAGCACGTCCCATCTTGGTTGCACATGTATAGGGCATGTTCGTGTAATCAGACCAGCCGGTTATTAGGAACAAAATGATCGCGTCCCGATGTGGTCCGATTAACAGGAATCGACTGTACTGTAATTAGTGGCCAGGAACCCCCATGTGCTGAGAAAAGAAAGATAAGTAAAGTGGGAGAGTTATTGAAGTGTTTTATGAATTATTAGCATAAAGCAGTAACTATTTAAAGATCAGTTAAGCTTTCTTTTTTCCACAATGGTTCTAGATTTTGTTCCTAATACAGCACTCCTTTGGCATGGGATCTGACAGCACAACCTCTCCACCATTAAACAAACCTTTCTGTGATATGGAGTCCTATGTGTGTTTTATATAATTCTGAAAATTCTTTTATACACTGTGATTACACATGCAAGTTCATAAAATGTTTGGTGCTTAACGCTTAAATGGGTTAGTGACTTATTATTATTATTTAGTCGCTGACGTTTGATTTGATAAGGCCACCTGACATTAATATCCTACTTATCTCTAGAGACTTAAACTAGGATGCTACATATAAGGACTCTACGTTTCTACTTTTTATGTACGTATCTTATACAAGCCCATATTAATTTATATTTCTGTTATTTATTCATTATTATTCTTACCTAATTTAACATTCTTTTTTGAATTACATCCTGTGTGTGAAGACGCACTGTAGAAATAAATGTTGTTGTTGTTGCTGTTTGAGTTCCTATAAGGTAGTTTTACAAAATGTTACAGTATGTGATCTCGTGTATAGTTATTGTACTGTACTGGC
Organism: Polypterus senegalus; assembly: GCF_016835505.1. NCBI lineage: Eukaryota > Metazoa > Chordata > Cladistia > Polypteriformes > Polypteridae > Polypterus > Polypterus senegalus. The sequence goes on from NC_053165.1 coordinate 64,026,598, forward strand.
TATTTGCAAGATGTTGCTATCCCAGTTGTGACAAACTTGCATTTGATCTCTGTTTACATTTTTATGCCTATCATGGAGCATGGAGTGGTTAAGAAAATAATTAAGGTAAAATCAACTTCTGCCAATTTCTGTCTCTGATTGGCAGCATCATCTGGTGCATTTATGAAGTGTGAGCTCAACAGACAAACATGCTTAAATTTTGCATTCTGAAAGCAAACTAAACTATTAAATATCAAGCACAAATACAAAAGCTTTTGAAGTAGAAGTATACCAATAGTGGCTTTTGACAGAAAACTGGTTCTGAATCCATCTGCCACTTTGAAAATGTCACAGGGTGATTCAGAATCTTAAAAGAAGCACTGAAATGTAATTTGTTATGCAGTGCTTAATATATTCAAAACTGTGTAGCAAGTTGGGAATGACCATTTTACATCAATAGTTTTCCATGCCATCTCAGTAGAATTTATGCTCGCTGGGTGTGGTTGCCAAGCACTAGACACAAGAAAATCAAATTAGATAAGTTGGTGCTGGATGCATGTTCATTGACTTTATTGCATCTTTTTTTACAAGCTTATTGATTTGGTTTTTCTGATAACAAGGTTAAGGTGTTTTCTAAATTTGCATTTAGTCATTGTTGGAAACAAGCTTTTCATTATCGAGAAGAAGTCTGAATGGGCCAAAAAGATTGCCTTCCTCGTCATTTTGGGAGAGTTCACGGCCAAGCGTACTCATTTGAATTGTACTGCTTATGGTGATTTCAAACTTTATTTATTGGCAATTTTTTAAAGCAGTCTTTTCGCTATGCTAGTATATTGAGTTTCATATCACCTACAAGAAAATTCTTTTTAAAGCAGTAAGCAGCATATACTGCATACGTATATATGTGTGTGTATATATGTGTATTTTTTTTTTTTTTACCTTCAATTTTGCAATTTTTCTCGTTAACAGTAAAAATCTGAATAGGGATGAACCAACTTTTATCCAACATTTGGCAGTTATTCAAGAGCAAACATTTTTTGCAGATGTAATACGGACAGTTTAAGCAACACCGTGCTGGTTAGATGTGTATATTGAACAAAAAACCTTGCTATTTATAGTCTGCCTCACTCCGCATGTACATTTATTGGCCACTTTATTAGGTGCATCTGTTTAACTGCTTGTTAACACAAATATGTAATTGGCCAATCACATGGTTGAAGTTCAAGGCAAGCATCAGAATGGGGGAGAAAGACTTTGAACATGTCGTTGTTGGTGTCAGACAGGCTGGTCTGAGTGTTTCAGAAACAGCTGATCTGCAGGGATTTTTACACACACCCATCTTTAGGGTTTACAGAGAATTGCCCAAGAAAGGAAAAATATTCAGTGAGTGGCAGTTATCTGGGTGAAAATGGCTTGTTGATGGCAGAGGTTAGAGGAGAATGGCCAAATTGGTTCGAGCTGATAGGCAACAGTAACTCAATTAACGACTGAGGTATCTATAACAGCATCTCTGAACACACAACACGTCAAACCTTGAAGCAGATAGGCTACAGCAGCAGGAGACCACACCAGGTGCCACTCCTGTCTGCTAAGAACAGGCAGCTGAGGCAAAAAGTCACAAGAGCTTGCCAAAATTGAGCCTGTATTTCTGCTGCAACATTTGGATGGTTGGGTTAACAGCATGAAATCATGGATCCATCCTACTTTGTGTCAATAGTTAAGGCTGCTGGTGGTGTAATGGTGTGGGGGATATTTTCTTGGCACACTTTAGGCCCCATGGTGCCAACTGAGCATTATTTAAATACCACAGCATCCCTGAGTATTACGGCTGGCCATGTCCATTCCTTTATGACTGCATCTTCTGATGACTACTTCCAGCACAATAACATGCCATGTCAGAAAGCTCAGATCATCTCAAACTGGTTTCTTGTACATGACAGCGAGTTCACTGCACTCAAATGGCTTCCACAATTACCATATCTCAATCCAATAGAACACTTTGGGATGTGGTGGACCGGGAGATTCACATCATGGATGTTCATTTGACAAATCTGCAGCCACTGTGTGATGCCATCATGTCAAAATGAACCAAACTCCCTGCGGAATGTTTCCCGTACCTTGGGTGAATCTGTGCCACGAAGAATTGAGGCAGTTCTGATGGCAAAAGGGGGTTCAACCCATTACTATCAATGTGTACCTAATAAAGTGGCTGCTAACTGTATGTAATTCATAATTAAGTACCATTTCAGTTTTTATTGTTGATTTCTGTCAGTGTTAGGTAAGTTTGTTAAACAATCTCCTGCTAATAAAAATGACCAAAATGAAAAAAAAAAAAAATCCCTCATAATGTTGAATCCTGATGTGTCATCAACATATTTTTCAATCTGAGGCAAAAACCCATGTCCCATTTTAGAGATTCATAGCTTTATATGCTTAATATTTTTTTTATCACACATAAATCTTAATTTGATTGAGAAGTATTGATTGTTTATCAGTTGTTACTGCCTTTCTTTGTCTGCAGTTTCTTAACGTACTGTTTGTGAAATCATCCTTTATTGTAGTGTTTCTTTTTGGTGTCACAATCCACTTTTTCACACACAACCCCACACCATACAAATCGTAATTGATCGTCAGAGCCGTGGTTGGTGTGGGTCCGGACTTGGAAAATTGAGCATGATCCTCAAATCAGCGACATAATTCACAACCCACTAAAAACAATAACAATAGCAACTTAAGACCGAGGGGTTCAGAAACCCTGCTTTATTGTACCCCAACCTTGATTGTTTGTTTGCTTCAAATTTCAAATATTTTCAAAAAGAAGTATACTGCTTTGATCTTTTTTTAATTAGAAGTTACCTACAGTACATATTAAGAGAAACCAAGTCGTCTTTTCAGAGTGCCGCCAAGTAAAATGTTATGGTGATGATCATATTTGTATTACATGTAATGCGTATCCATAATGCCTCACTTGTCACTGTGACAGCCAAGTCCGAACTTTTTTTTTTTTTTTGCTTTTTAATTTTCTTGCTTTATTGTTGTTCTGGTGTGTGTTCAGAGCAAAGCATTTGTGTGTGTATGTTTACTTATTTACTTATCTACCAGTTATGTATTTATTTTAAATACCTTCTGTAAAAAGTCACATTTCCCTCAAGGACAAAATAAAGTTGCATCTATCTAGCATTTTATGAATGTACTTTGCAACAAGCATGTCTTTGATATACAAGTTCAGCCTTTCTACATTCTAAAGAATGCTATGAGATAATACTAATTACAGTTTGCCAAGATGACTTTAGAGCAAAGTAAGCATTATCAGAGGTTATAAATATCCACATGAATAATTTGTTTAATTCTATATTAAGTAACATGTTGAAATATGATACTGAGACTTGAAATCCTTTAGGAATGCCTTTTGTTTTTAGTACATAAGAATGTTACAGCTGTGCGTTCAACACAGTAATGCTGATTGGGAGCCTGGGTTGGGGGTGTTGTTTGCCAAAAGTTTGTTTGTCATATGGAAACCCCCCTTGATTAGGTCCGCTGTGTTTTTTAGATGCCTGGTCAGTGGCCTTGTCTTGCACATTGTTCATGTGTTGGTTCTCTCTTTTAAAGCAAATCATGTTTGTCAAAAAAAAAAAAAAGACCAAGAGAAAACAGCATATATTGCAGATTAGCACTGTGAAAAATATTAATTTATTGATACATACTGAGGCTGAAATTTTTGTTTTCTTAGTTTACAGCCATATTAAGTTTTGTATTTTAGTGGTTTTCTCCTTCTTTGAAAGCTCACAGTAGACTTTATTTAAAGGGTTTCAAAAAGAGCCACTTTTCAGAAAATTGTTTAGTGTTACCTTCAACCAGATTGATGCACATAACATGTTCTGTTAATCATATATTTAATTCTCAAACTCAGGATCTCTTAAAATATGGGTTGCAACCCAAAATGGATTATAGTTTGCCATCATTGGGTTGCAGGTTACTGTTGTATTTATTGTTGGTGGGTTGCGGATGGTTTGAATAAAGGGTCGCTGCAGGTTAATTAAGCAATTGACGTTCCTCCAGGTTTGAACCACTCACACCCTCACACTTGGATGATAATTCACGATTCTCCAAATGAGAGAATCTTCCCTGCACTTGTGGTCAGCCATTGACAGTTGTCTGGGCAGTCAACAAAGAATGGGTATTGTAGACACTAAAAACACAAGATTGAGTCGCAACAAAAAAAAAAAGGTTTAAGAACACCTGCTCAGACCTGATCTTATCAACAAAGAATATTTGAATAAGATATAAGCATAGTAAAATAATTGTTTTTGATGCTCCAAGAACTCGGTACAATAACATTTTAAAGACAAAGTATGAAAAAATAAAAACATGTTCTCATCCACTTTCTGTTCTTGGTCTCGAGTATTTTCCCTACTTAAATTGCAGTGTCAAGGAGAATTTTGAATATCATTTCAGGGGTTTGAAAAACTCTGCTTTAGGCTACAGAAAATTGGAGAGCCTTGTGAAGAAGTAGTACATACCTTCTAGTAGAATATAGTTACCTTTATAGATTTTTTTTTTTTAATAAAATAATTTTGATCTTTAATTTTGCATGTATTCCTCACACCCAAAACCTACCTCCACTCCCCAGTAACTATCTAAAACTGTATCTAATCGACACCTATTCTATTGAAGGTGGGAATTTCAATATTATGACAACTCTATTGCGGGTTGAACATAAACTTATTTTGCTAAGCTATTACACACAACGTCATTAATTTTGTCCCAATATAAAAATCTGTGTGAGTCCCCAGTAATGTTTTACACTTAGATAGAACTTTATTTGTCCCCAGGGAGAAATTTGGCTTTTTACAGAAGCTCTGTAAATAAATAAGTGCTAAATAAGTTCAGAAAAAAAGAAAAACTGTGAGAAATATAGTTATAGCAAGATTGTACAGCTAGTGTGGGGAGTGCAGTGGTGTTCTTTGTGGGGTTATGGCTGCCTGATTCTTTTTGTCCCTTTTATCATCACCAGGTTATAAACCGGATTATGTTAACTACTAATACTATTGAAAAGCAGAGCCAACATAATTTCAACCTTGAGTTGTACAAAACAAACCATTGGCAAGGCATGGTCAGATACATGAACAATGTATTGGGCATGCAGCCCTTGGATGTAATTTCTTCCAGTGGATTTTTATACAGTTTATTCTTTTCTGCAGTTTGGTGATACACAAAGAAATGCTGAGTTGAAAACTGTTGTTTCATAAACAGAAGATTTTTTGCGTTTGTACCAAAGACAAGCTGTACTTCAGACTGTTAATTTTACATTTTACAGAGAAAAATTTCTATATTGTTTTTTTCTTATGTTATTGTTGCTCATGGTCATGGGCCTGACTGTTGGGAGGAGTCACACAGGAATTTGCAAAATATATTTAAAGTCAACATTTCATAACACTGCAGGGGAAGAGGAAAGCCTTCAGTGAAGATAAGTGTGGATTACTACCCTCTCCCCAGACCAGTTTTGTTTATTATCCTTAAAATACAGACCTAAAGTAGCAGTATTTCAGTATTTTTAAAAATAATATAGTTGGTGATTGCCATTTGTTGTTGGTGTAATAGGTACTGGGTAAAGATGTAAGTGAATGAACAGGGAGTTTCAGAATTTGTAATGGTTTGTTGAACTGAATTTAAATTTTGATATTGGAAGGCTTAAATTTGAGGATTCTTTTTATGTGCTTAGCACCAACAGCCTGTCATTCTCTTAACCAGCTGGCTATAAAATGAAACTTGTGGTAGGTTTTGCTTTGGCAAAATGACTTTGTGAAGTTTTAATGTGGGACAAACCTGTTACAGTCTTAAGACTGGATGTTTTTTGTGGTAAATAAATTTTTGGGGTTTATAAAATAGTATCTAAATTACTTGTAAATGTTATTGAAAATAAACTTATTACAATGGCAAAGAATTGTGCAGTTTTAACAGAATTTATTTCCATTTTTAAATGTAATCAGGTCTAGTGCTATAAACCTGAATGTTAAATGTGGAGACCTGATTGAAGTAGTCTGTATATATTTACTGGTGGGGAATGTGTTATTGGTTAGGGCCTACTGGCTCCTCGTGAGGAACTTTTAAGGTTAGTGCCACATTTTAGCAGAATGATGATTTGAGTCATATTAGCTAATGAGAAACAATTTTGCAGAGTTATTTATTTTTACAGAGATATCATGAACACAAATACTGAAGTGCAAGGGTCTAATGTGAAAGGTGTATGGTTCATGTTTATAGTATAATTTAGAGTGACCTGGTATCTGTTTTTAAAATACTATTGATATACCCCACATGTCAGTTGTCACTTCATCTGCTATGAATATGGAGCATTTTTTGTGCAGTAGTAAACAGTCTCCTTTCTATTGTGAGTTATTCAGTCTGTCAGAAGCTGGAAGAAATTCTAACTGCATTCTAAAAATAGGATAACCCTGACGAGTAAGGTGCCGGTTGAGTTTCAACTTCTCTGATGAGGTTTATCTTAGTTTACTTTGGCAGATCTATAATACGACACAGGTACTTGCTTACTACTTTAGATTAATTTGATGGAAAGCCAATTATCCTGTTTGCATAGGGTCCATTATAGGGGAAGAAAAATTTAGGGAAGTTTTAGCATATATGCTGTCATTGTCCGTATAATCAGTTGTTCAAAATAAGAATATATTTATATAGGCAAATAATACATTTATTTTATTTTAGACTTGATTTTGACAATTCCTGTAAAGAATGAATGTATGTTCAGTAATTAACTGAAGAGTGAACAGTGAATTATTATTATTATTATCATTGTTCATTGGCAGACTTCAGGTAATTGAAGGAATGCTGAATGGGGCCATGTACCGAGAAATTCTTCAAATGAGTCCACTGCCATCCACCAGGATGATGAGGATGAGACGTGGGTGGAAATTCAATCCAAAACAACTACATAGCATAGGAAACTCTCAATTGGTTTCAGATAGCGTAAATCAAATTGTTAGAACAGCCCACTCAATCACCTGACTTAAATCCAATTGAACATTTGTGGAAGGAACAAAAGATCCATGTTGACAAGAGGGCCCCATAATCTTCAAGATTTAAAGATGATCACTTTAGAACGACTGGTCAAAGTCATACCTGAGCACTAGAGCTGATAGGTTTCTACATACAGGAAGTTTCTTGAAGCTGCCACTGCAAACAAAGGTTTCTCCACAAAGTATTAAATTGGCGTGTTCAATGCCTATTCCCTGAGTCATTCCACTTTATTACCTTTATTTATGGCCTTTAATGTTGTGAATTCATTATACTTGTGGTTTGCTTGAGTTTTAATACCAGTGTCTAGTGAGAATTTCATGTGAATAGCCTTTTTGGAACTATATTTACTGCAGTGAATGATACATTCACTACTTACTTTCTCCACTGTATAACTGCCTTCTGTCTTAGTGAATCATGTATTGATTAAATAAGTTGTACAATCTATATGATCTGATTAGAACCCTCAGAAAATCTGCTTAACAGAATTGAGTATGTGTTTTAAGGGCACCAAGTGAAGTTTCATCTAAGCATCGCCTCACCACCTTTTTGTTGGAGAACAGTAAAGGGTAGTAGAGAGCCTGTTTAGAATATCTTGTAGCTGTGACTAAGCAGAAAGCCAAAATGAACCTTTTCAAAAAGCTATAGCTCTTTGGGAATAAAAGAGCATTTGTTCCTCTCTTGAGGTGTTTTCAGAGTTATGTTTGAATTATGTCAATAATTGATAAGTTGATTTAAGTGTGAAATCTGATTGGATCAACATGGCCCAAGTCATATACTCTTTCTAATTTTATGCAAAAGCACCAGCCATTATGTTCTGTGTTACAAGCTTGACAAACATTAGTGTAAAAGCTAATTCTGTTTCTTCATGGATCCAGTATTTTGGATCGAGTTGAACGCCTGGTCATTGTCCACATGGAGTTTGCTTGTGAGTTTCCTCAAGTTATGGTCATGGTCCCATTTGGGACCAACCAATTGACCGAATGTTGGTCACAAAGTGTACAGATTATTGCATTTGAGGCTCTTTGGGTCTGGTGTTGGTTGCCAGTATGAATGCAATAACTGCTAGTAAGGAGCAACACAAACCAATCTTCTCGTCTCCATGGTGTTATGCCGGGTCTGTGTAAAGCGATGTTTCTCAGCCAGGTTCCTGGGTTCAAATCCCTCAACAGTTTGTCTGTTTTTACATGATCTCCCCATAACTGGTGTGGGGTTTTCTTCTGGGTACTCTGATTTAACTACCACATCTCATAAAATACAGTATAAATGTTAGGAATTAACTTGCCCCGGCCTTCAGTCCCATTTACGTTCTCTGTCCAGATGCTCAAGATGATGTGCTGTGTGTTTGTATCACAAATCATGTTATTTCTTCGTATTGAATTTTGTATTATTGTAGATTTACTGTCTCTTATTATAATTTAAAGCTTTGTTTGTTTATCCTTTATTTAGGTTTATTTAGTGTTTTATGCTGCTAATATTTTGGAACTAATATTTTTGATCTTTTTTTTTTGCACATTTTTAAATTTTTTTGTGACGTCTGAGCATATGAAAGGTGCTAAATAAATAAAATGTATTATTATTGTTATTGCTATTATATTATATAGCGCCTTGATGTGTGGAGTACAAGTCACAGGAGGTTATTCTCAAACTTTATAACACACTGGCGAGGCCTCATCTGGAGCCCTGTGTACAGTTTTGGTCTCCAGGCTACAGAAAGGACATAGCAGCACTGGAAAAAGTCCAGAGAAGAGTGACTAGGCTGATTCCAATTCTACAGGGGTTGAATTATGAGGAAAGATTAAAAGAGCTGAGCCTTTACAGTTTAAGTTAAAGCAGAATAAGAGATGGCCTGATTGAAGTGTTTAAACTTATGAAGGCAGTTAGTCCAGTGGATCAGGGTGTTGTTTTAAAATGAGTTCATCAACAACACGGGGACAGTTGGAAACTTGTTAAGTAAGGGTAAATTTCGCATAAATATTAGGAGGTTTTTCTTTCCATAGACACTTGGATAAGTAATCAAGTAGTGTGGTAGACAGTAGGACTTTATGGTAATTTAAAACAATGTTATTTTTGAAGAATTAAGTGGATAGGAATGGTCAGCTTTTTTGGGCTGAATGGCCTGTTCTTTTCTAGATTGTTTAATGTTCCAATATATAGAGATTTAGATATAGAGAGAGAGAGTATAATGTTTGTTCACTTTAAAATATATTTTCTAATTGGTAGACTTTTAATTGAATTTATTTTTATTTTGAAATTGACGTTTTCTTCTTTAGACACAAAAACTTATGAGACTGGTCTTGTGTTTCATGGTGGTTATTGGTTCAGCATTGCTCATAGTAGGAGGTTGAAGGCACAAGAGGCTTGTAATCAGTAAATAAACGGTGGCCTGTTCAGTCACTTGTCTTGTCAGGATACAGAATACAAAAGCCCCAGAAAAACTTTTATTTGTTAGGAGATAGCAGCTGACTAGGTTATCAGTCTTGAATATGTTTAAGCTTTGGTTGCCACTTGACACCTGATAAAGTACTTGTTCTATGTCTGAAGTGGTACTTAGAATTTATAGATTATTTTAATAATATCTGCTCCCATTTAATTTGTTCCTAATACCCTGGCAAGGTATGCATTAAGATCAAACAAAAGAATGATTAGGAAATGGGCATGTTGAGAGAGTCTGGTTGTTGAGTACCTTGAGTTTATCAGAGCTGCCAGAGATATAAACATCTACACCAATAAAACAGCAAAGCAAGAGCTGCACAACACAGAACCATCTTTGTTTTTAGTTAGCCAATAAAAGGTGTCATTTTGCTTGGCTTTTTTATAACATGTAATTTTATACAGTATACCCCAATTGTACTCTTCATTTTGTAAAGGCCAACCTTTGGGAGAACCCTAACCTAAGGGTTTCTTTTCATTTGTAATTTCTGCCAAAACACACAAACGAGCCAAATGACTTTTTTTTTTTCTTTCTTTTTTTTGACTGCATAAAATTCTGACATGGAGACGATACCAGTGGTGTTGGGGGGTCATGTTATCCATGCTGTTTTTTTTTTTGCTGAGGGATTGTGAGGGGATTATTTTATTGCCATCTTTGTTTTTGGAAAAGCTAACAGTTTAGGAGAATTTATAAATCATACCCTATTTGTTAAAAAAAATATATATTTTTGAAAATTACAAGGACTAAAGAATAACTTTGATCAAATTCTTTCTTTCTCACCCATAAAAATAAACAGCAACAAAGTAGCAGATAAAAAACCACTGTAATAAAATCCCATCCCAACGAGTGCATAGATCCACATTTGACCATCCCTAAATCCCATCATGAACTTCACATCAACAAACGAAATGAATAAAAACAAAACCAATCTTCTCTACCCAGACGTTGGAACTTCAACTACAGATAGGGAAGACCACAGAAGAGACCAACAGCATTGGAAATGTGCCATAAAACAAAAAGGTTATAAATTGAGTCGAGTACATGCAGGATTTTACTGCATCAGCCGCCACAACCCACAGTTTGATAAGATAGATTTAGAAGATGCATTATTAATTCTAACCGTGGGCATTTCTAAATGGATTAAATTTAAGAATATAACAACCATTTGTTTAGCAGTCCAGTTCTAGGGATTTCCATAGATACGACGATTTCTGCTATTAATGCTCTCTTGTGAATGCTGCGCCATGAAGTCTGACCCTAGGTATGAGGATTCTATCCTCTGACATGGTGGAATGCAACCAGTTTCTTGTGTGTCATATTCTACAAAACATAAAATGTACTCTTTGGTGGCTTCTGCCCAAGCTTGTAATTGGTCACTTTGAAGACCATCATGCGCTCCTCATTTGGGTAAATATCAGTTTCTATAAGAGCAAATAATCGTTGTTTTTTTTTTTTTTTTTTTTTCTGGACATTTTAGTATAATGCATTGCTTAACACACCTAATTACTGGATCAGTTAGTATTGGCAGTTGAAAATTAGTGCCAAGAATTGCCTCTAGCTCTCCAGTAATACAGCCTTGTAATAAGGAGAAACACTTACTAGCAGAGCTGAAGCTTTTTCTGCTGAGACATTGACTAGGCCTGGTATTGATTCCTCAGTGGTCTAACTCTGCCCTATTGATTGCATTAAGTGTAGTCGGTGACCATGGAGGGTGTTTACGTTTTGAATGTTCTTCTCTGGTTATTATTAGATCTGAACCTATACTGCACTTAACTATTTCCTCTCAGCTTATTATTTAAATTTGAACCCTCTTACAGTGAGTTGTCAACTTTTGATTAACATGAACCTGCCCTTAAAATGTTCTGATAAGCAATCGGGCATTCAAATTAGATTCCAGTTGTCTTCCATAGCTTCCCATGACCACTTTCCAGTTTCTTCCAGTGTTCTGAGATACCCAATTCTTAAATCTGGGTAACTGTAGAGCTTTATTAATTCCCATATAAATACAATGTCTGGACAGGATAAACTTGCCTGGATAGCAAAGCACAATGGTTTCATAGTCTTTTTTTTTTTTTTTGTGTAAATCTTAAGGCTGTGTTACATAATGTGACTTACAGCGATATTCAGTTGTATATTTACCTAATCTTGGTGAGTTGGAGTCTGTCAGTGAACTGTTCCCATGATGTTGTAGCTCACTCCAACTACTCATTGATGTGCTCCGATAAAACCACACAGGCTTGATTTTTGTCTTTAGTTACAGGGGCCAGGCTTTGTGTGCATGGGAGTTGAAAACCAATGAATGCTCATACAAAAGTACAATTCATAGAATGTTGCTGCAAGAAATAAGGATTGTGGGTGTTTGGCACCTCACAAACTGAAAAGAAGTTTGTGTGTCTGGTGTCAAATGTTTTGCATACCACAGCAGAATTGGGAAGGGCAGCAAGTGCAGCTGAACTCTCTATAGCTGTTAATTCTTTGTGCAACAGTGGCTCCATCAGGCAGCATATTATGGGCTGTTACACAAAAGCAGCATATTATGGTCAGCATAGAGAGAAGGTTAGGAGCATGTGCTGATATAGCGCATTGGTGCACCCACCACACAATAAACCAACTCAGGATCCAGATTAGGACCTTAGTGCCGCCATGCAATGGGTGATACCTCAGCACCACTCTAGTTCAGATGGCGTTGAACAGTGGGAGGTTTTCTGTGGTGGCTGAAGTGCCAATTTTGTCACCAACCCCCAGGTTTTACTTGCAGGTTGGAGAGCCTACATGCAGGGATGGATACAGATTAATGTCATACCCAGGACGGAGCTTGCAGGTTAAGGGCCTTGTTCAAGGGCCAAACAGAGCAGAGTCCCTTTTGGCATTTATGGGATTCGAACTGGCAACATTCCGATTGCCAGTGCAGATCCCTAGCCTCAGAGCCAACACTCCGCCATAAGGGTCAGCATACAGTTGCTTAATTTGTCGTGCCTACCAATTTTCAGTTGTTGAAACTGATATGGTCTGGCACAGAAGATCAGCAAGTCTGACTTACACCACAACAGAAGTAGTTGCTAAATGTTACTACTTCTTAAGAACTAAGATCTGATATGAAACCCAGCATATTTTTATTTAGTATTTTTACGTTTTCCTAATAATTAGTAATGAGGCTTTGATATAGGACATTGTCTTCTGCATTAGTTGATTAGCCTATATATAGCTTAACTTATTGTAAGCGTCTTTCTAGGCAGCTGTCTGTGGGAACTGATTCGGTAGACCAGAGTCCAAGTGACTTACCTGCTTAATCCAATTCAGGGTCACTGGGGGCCATAGTTCATTCCAGCTGCCTTAGGGTCAAAATGGGAAGCATCCCTGAACATAGCAGAGATGCGTTACTAAGACTACTAATACATACACTAAGACCGTGGTCTCCAAGTTCAGACATGAATTCCGTTTGGTTGAATTTTTATTAATCTTATTGTTGGAATATGTATTGTTATCTTCAGTGGGATCTTTACATGACAGATCGCCACACATTTTAATTTTTCGATACTCTAATAACCCTTTCATTTTTAACTATTATTTTGTATTAAACTAATACTATTAACATTATTTAAAAAAAAAAAACCCACCATACATCAGACACCCGTAATCTTTAAGCAATGTGTACTAAAGTCACTTGAGCTTTATTAGTTTCGCCAGCAAGCACATCAATAGAGATGTGGATGGAGGCAAAGGCCCAGTTCAGAGTAAGCTATTTGTAGCTATATTTTTGAATAGTAATTAAAAAAACAACCATAGTTTCTCTATTATAAAAAAAAAAAAAAATATTGGAAGGAGACAAGATGTGATTTTCTCAGAGACACTTTTAATGTCCCATGACGTTAGGGTTAGGCAGTGCGACCAAAGGACAGTTGCTGTACAGGCTTTTAAATGTTCGAAGCGCAGCGTAACATGCAGATCACGCAGCAGATCCGACCGCATCTCCTTAGCGTTCGTCGAGCAGCAGATGAGAATTGGAGGTGTGCTCGCCTAGTACGTCATTAAAAAGTACTTTGATTTGAACAATTAACACTGACATTTTAATATTTATGAAAGTTCTCGCTAAGTAATTGCTCCCTTGGTCTCCGTTAGCATTTATATAAAAATGTTACAGCAGTAAATATAATTTTCTGCTGTCCCAATACTTAGGTTACATTTTGGTTTCCATGTACAAACCCATAGTTTCTGGCCCTGTCATTTCGCCATAATGAGATAAAGTTTTATGTCATGAGTCAGGTTGTCAGCTTTCTTTGCTGAAAGTGGAAGGGTCCTGCGTGTAACTGTAAAGCATCTCTTATACCCAATTTATGTCCATATGAAAATAACCAGTAAAAAGAATGAATTATTAAGAAATCCTCTGCTGGCTCTTACAAACTATTCTATGCAAAAATGCAAGCACCTGACTTTGGTGATTTCCGAAGATATCTATTGATGGTTCATAAGCAGAGCGTTGTCTTGTACAACCTAAACACCCAATTCTGGAATTAGAGAGAGAGAGAGAGAGGTGTGTCACCCAAGACTAGGACTTGTAACATGTAAAATATCCTACCTTTTGTCATAGCACCCTTTGATGTGTAAAGGAACATTTTCTTTGATCCATTACTTCATTTCTTTTTAACAGATGATCACTTATTTTGGTGTATTATATTCACCGATCAGTAAAGGGTTTAATTTAACTTCTGCTTTTGCTTTGTTGTTCACTTTAGTGGGAAGTTAGTGTCTCCAAAATGGAAAAACTTCAAAGGGTTAAAGCTACTGTGGAGAGACAAAATTCGACTCAACAACGCCATCTGGAGGGCATGGTACATTCAATGTGGGTAACAGTGCCTTTTCTGTTAGTATATTCTCCTTTAGGCTAAAAATGTGGTTTGTAAAGATAATAAGATTTAAGTGAATAACTTTGAGCATTAGTTATTATTTCCTTCATGAATGTTGTGCAAATTTTTATTAGAAGTAAAGCTTTTATGTAGACATTGTACATATGAAATGTTTAATATTAAGAATGGGTTATTGTGTTTAAGTAGAACTGTGTTTTGACCATTAAAAGCAACAGTTGAATATTGTTGAAAGGGTTCAGTTACGTTAACTTAATGTATTAAATGTGCCTTGATCTAGATCCGAACCAGTCATTTGTGACACTAAACAATTGCAGTATCAAGACAATCGAAAGGGAGCTTTTTTGCCTTCTATTCTCACACTTCTCTGCTTCCTGTGTGACAAAATCAAGTCATGTGCCTTATTTTGATTACATAACTTGATAATAGCCTACTATTTCCAAACAAGGTCAGTTGGTTGGAGGGGAACGGTGCCTTGCTATTGTGGCTAGATGTCAAAATCATACCTTTTTCTTTCATAATTGGAAAGCAAAAAATGGTGAACAGATATCTCTTTAGGAAAAAAATACCTATGGCACAAGTATAGGAATTTGTTTGAATATTGCAGAAAATGAAACTTGAAAAATGCACTTGTATTTTTTTTAGTTGTATTGCATGGCCAGAATTACCCTGAATATAAAACATATTATGTGTTTGCCTGGGGATGTGTGTAGAAAGTTAATGTTGAACTTTCCCAATATTTGAGCGTTTTTTTTTTTGGGTTTTTTTCCGCTTTTGGAAAAGATTAAACATAAGCATACTGTCGATTTTATGTGGCTGGTTTAAAGGGTATTGTTTTCTTCCCAGATGTAGAGAAAAGAGAAAACCCAGTCTGTCATTTTGTTACTCCTTTGGATGGGTCGATAGATGTGGAGGAGCATCGCAGACCAGAGGTGGCTCATAACTTGCATACTGTATTCCTGAAATTGATTAAAATGTCTGTTTCTTAAAATACACAATTTTTTTTTTCAAATCTTACAGCTGATTGCAAGCCTTGAAATAATTCTTTTATAAAAGATACTCAAAATATTCAGTTGGCATACTGGTCTTAAAAAAACAGTAATGTTAAGTTGTGCTAATGCTCACTGTAACCTCTAATACGTGCATTCAGACTTAGTCAGCTGTCTTTGATGTTCTTGGTGGGGTGACTAGAAATTTAGCCAGCAGCAGGAAAGGGATCAATTTTAATTTAAGCCTTTACTGTTGTGTGGACCAGAAAGGCTTCAGACTTTTTTTCCCCCAAGAAATAATTGAATCAAACTGGCTTTAGTAAAGAAAATAATTCAATTTGTTTATAACACAAAGACGATAGTAAATGAATATGTTCACATGGGAAGGGGAGTCAAGCTAAAGTTAGAAAATGGAACAAACCTTAACAAAACTAATGACGTCATTTCTCAGTGCAGTCCCCACACTTCTCAATGCACTTGTGCCGCCTGCCTGGCAGTGCCCGGATTCCAGCAAAATACAAGTTTTTGTCTTGTCCTCACAGCCACTCATATGCACTACTTTCTTCAGATTGGCATCTGTCTTGAATCGACGACCACCCAGATGTACTTTTTAGTGGTCCGAAAAGGTGGAAATCACACAGTGTCAAATCTGGCGAATAAGGAGGCTGTGGCAATACCTCAGATTTCAGTTTCTCCATACAAGCCTTGGTGTTCTTAATAATGTGTGGGCAGGCGGACATTGTCTTGTAGCCAAAGTCCCCGCCGCTTGGATCGAATATCAGGCTTCACATTGGTCTCCAGCAAATCACCGTAAATTGCAATAGAGACTGTATTGCCCCTCGGCATGTTCTGTTTGACAATAACTCGGGTGCGTGAGTGGTTGCGAGTACAAGACAAAACCTTTTATTCTGCTGGCAGGTGGTGCAAGTGTATTGATAAGGGTGGAAACTACATTGAGAAATGACATTACCAGGTTTGTTAAGGTTAGTTTCAATTTTCTAATAAATGCCATTTTCTAACTTTAGCTTGACTCCCCCTCTTATACTGTAGTTAAGACAATAAACAATTAAAAAAACAAATCTAAGATCACTTCATTTCTTACTTTTTCTTCTATAAAGATGGAAAAATCGTACTGTATGAGAGATATTACACAGTTTAACTGTTCTTCAAAGAAGTATAATGTAAAATGTTATTCTTTGTGCTCTGACTTTTAAATGTTTTCAAGATTTCTGTCCTATTGGCCATTTAAATAGGTAACACTTGGCCATGTTTCTTAGTGCCTGTGTACTTTGAATGTGAGGTTATATTATGTTGTATATAGTCCAAAAGTGAGAAGAGGCTTACTTTGTGTGTTTTCCCTTCCTGTTAAATCTGGTTGTAGAATAATAAAGAAGGTAAGGATTTTCCCAACACAAAGTTTATAACTTTTAGCTTGAGCAGCACTAAAAAACAGAAAACACATGTTAGTAATTTTGCCATTGGTTGTCTTGATTTCTGCTGGTCCAGCCTTATACTCAGTAATTTGTGCTTATGTTTGTCTATCAAGCTCTGCAAAGACCACTTTTGGTCAGGCAGTAAAATAGATCACAAGTAGGCGCCTGAGTTTCTGAAATGTGCCAGCAAGTGTTCCATTTGATTGTAATTATTGCATTATTGTTAATACAGTAGTTAATGCTGTCATTTTACAGATCCAGTGTCCAGGGTTTGAATTCCTTGATGTTTTCCTCTGTATTCCTCTTCTGTTCCCTCATCTCCAAAGATGAGCAGGTTACATTAATTGGTGATTGCAAATTTACCCCATGTCAGTTTATGTCAGTGTGTGTGAGTGGACCCTCTAATGGACTTGTGACTTGCCTTGAATTCGATTAAGCTAGTTTGAGGATGACATGATTATATGCAGTAATGAGAATGGTATGTACTTTCTTATGAGATGGGGAGGCCTGGATGATTTATACTGTCGGGGAAAAGCCCACCCAAGCAGTTCCACTGAGAAGTAATTTTTGATGACAAATATATGGTCAAAGATTTCAGTTTACGTCTGATAAGTTACATTACAAATGTAATATACCATGTTGGAAAAAAGGGGCAAATTAATTTTGTCCTACAGTACTTTACTACTCTAGCTTCTAATGAGCTGCAAGTAATCCTTCTCCACAATATATTAATTGTTTAATTCTTATATTGTGCTTCAAACATGTTTTCATACACTTTTTGTTTAAGCAGATATTTTAAGTTCTGATCTCTGATCTTTATCATATTATTACCCTTCATTTGTTGTTGGTTTTTTTTAATAAATGCTTGTTTGTCTTAGGGTGCTTCATAGATAAGTACTTAATTTCCAACAACATTTTATGCACACATAGAAGACATACTTGTCAATAAAATGTTTAACCATTACAATGTCATCTTTTGCTCACTCATTGCTGTACATTACAGGTCTCTTTTGACCCAATTCTGACATGCCCTCGTTCTGATGCTGTGGATATCAAATATTTCACCCTAAGCCTATTTTATACTGATCTTATCCTGTACTATTGGTAATCCTAAGTGTTACAACTAGTGAAATATAGGACGATTTTATTGGTTATGAACAAACAAATCATCCTCTAAATCAAGAGAAAAAAAAACACTTAAGTCAGTTTTGACTCTAAAGGACATGGCAGTATACAAAATGTGAATATGTTGTACAAAAATGTGACATTTGGAACATTTTTTGCTTTTTGTAAAGTCAAGTCACTTTACTAAAACTGTTCATGTTTCTGAGCTAAAAAGATATTTAGGGTGCTATTATGGGATGTGAAAAAAGAAACCAGATTAAATTCACACTAAACAGATAATCCATTAAAGCCAAAGGTCGGTCAAAACTGACCAGAGAGATATAACGAGGTAAAATTTGTATTTAAATTATGAGCATGGTGGTTCGTTTTACTGTTTGAATTTTGGTACATCCTCCAGTTAACAAAGTTTCATCCTGAAAAAATGAAATTTAGGATGCTTTTACTGATTTGAAATACAAAGCTGGGTCAAGTTTGACCTGAGCACATTGTAAGAGTTATGTCACCAAACCATTATTACAGAAATAAATTGACAACATTGTTATGTTTGTTAGTTGAAGGACATAACATTATTCTAGAAGGTTTGCTGTGTCATGACTAATTAGACACATTCTAACTGTATTACAATAATTTTGTATATTTTAGTGCACATCTTCCTTCCCTTTATTTGAATCTTAGTAATTAATCATATAGAAAAATATACATTATATGGATGAACAAAATTAATGTGGTTGCATCCCCGACATCAGCTTTTTATTTTTATATTCAGATGACTGACAGTGTCTGCTGCTAAATTTTTTGATAATGTGTCATTGCTCAGATGTCTCTCTCCGATATACTTGTTCTGTGTGTATTACATTTGTTAATTTAGCAGTTACATTGCTGTATAAAATTATTTTTCTATTTGGTTTTGACTTTTCATAATTGAACAGTTTACTAAAAATTTGTATTGAATGCACAGATAAATACATTTTGTTGTTGAATAACTAAGTATCCCTTAATAAATAATGCATTGTAAAGTTTTATTTTAGTAAACCTAAACAAAAGTGCAAAGGTTGTAGTTAACCTTCTGCATTAAGTCTGTAAGTTCATTAAAGTGATTTGAAGTTTCAGTTTATGCACTTGGATGAATGCAATGGTATTTAATATCTTTTTTTTTTTTTTTTTTTTTTTTCCCCTCAGGCAATAGCAACCGAGGGAAAGTATTGGAAACGTAGAATTGAAATAGTTATTCGAGAATATCATAAGTGGCGGACTTATTTCAAAAAAAGGGTAAGATGCTTAGTTTGATTTTTTTATGTTTACTGTTTTGCATCATTTTTTAACATGATTTTTCACTTTTGTTTGTGTACAGGATATACTTTCATAAATCTGCTGCTAGAAATTCTAATTTACAGCAAAGGTGTATTATATTAAGTGAATGTTGTTTTACATTTTGTATGACACTAGTCATGTTGCTTGTTTAAAACATTTAAAAATAGTTATTTTGAACATTTTGGATGGAGCAATTCCTTTTTTCATGGCTTGGCATGACTGTTTGTTTCAGTTGTTAACACTTCTCAGTCATGCCTTCAGTGTTCTGGGATCAGATCCTTCTTCTGTTCATTGTTTTTCTCATGTTTTAAGTAGGTTTTCTCCCTTGTTAAAATAGATTTTCTCTACTGGTTAGGTTCCCCATCTAAACGTGATCATTTTCTTGAATGGACACCCAGTCTAGGGTTTCTTTCATGTGCCTTACATTGCCCCAATAGGTTCTGGTACCCTACTAGGGTTCATTTGGATTGAGAGTGTTTCACAATATTATGTCATGGGTTTTGCTTTATATAAAATGAATTGTAAATTAACGTCACATTACATGCCTTTTAGTTGGTAGGGATGTCAGACTTGATGACTGCAGTTGCTGATCATGTTGCCTGGCCATGTTACATTACACCACTAGAAATTACATTTCAGTATAGATGACATTGTGAGGACTTGCCAGTACAGTCTGTCAAAACTGTCTTGAACTGCTCCCCCTTATCTTACAACCAATAACCTGTTGCCTGGTGGAGACGATTTCTGTGCAGAGGGTTTACAGGTACGACAAGTTTAGCCATAAACTCTTTTCCGTTTTTTCTCCCCCTATCCTGTCATGGTACATATAGCAGAAAACATCAGACACACACGCCTCTCTTTTGTTTTTGAGGTCCAAAGCACCAGCATTCTTTATTTCTTGTTGCTGAGTTATATGCCTTATACTTCCAGATGGCTACTCATTGGTGGTCAACTGTTTTGCACACAAGAGCTCACCCATGTTTGTTGGGGTAAGTTGCAGACTATTCGGACTGAGTTACTGTGTGTGTCAGACTAGATGACTTGCAGTGACAGCAGTGTGCCGCTAAACACCTCCGACATGCTAAAATTATGTAAATGAAGTCTACCATCCAAAAGGAGAGTCATCTAATCTAATGTGACATGGCCTTTAGTCAGCAAAAGAAAAAAAGTTTTCCACACATTGCATCTCCAAAAAAAAAAAAAAGAAATAGTATCAGTAGTGTAAGGTTTTTAATCTTTTTTTGTATGATGCCTTTGCCTTTTGTGTATATTTTAAGGTAAAACTTGGCCCATTTTGTAACTGCACCTATTCTGAATATCTTCTTAATCAACAGTTACAGAAACACAAAGATGAAGACCTGTCCAGCCTTGTCAAGGTCAGTCTTTATTGAAAGCTTGGAAATTAAGTTCATTTAAAGAATGTTTCTTTTGCTTGCTGATGCTATTCATTGCCCTTCTAGTAAGTGTTTACTTTTACAAACTAATTTGTGTGAAATTTCATAACTAACATTAAATTGTTATGGTTCCAAGTGTGCCTCAAGATTCATAAAACTGATGAGGTACTTTCGTGGAATAAAATGAAGAAATAAAACATTTTTGCACTGAAACATGCATTCATATGACATTTTTCTCTCTAGATTGTAATGTTTCATTATTACATGCCTTATAACCCTACATGTGATCAACTTGCTTATAAATTAAAAAAAATATTTGCACTGTTCACCTTAATCTGCAGTGTTCATACTGTAGCTGAAGCATCAACTATTTTGATATACAGTTACGTTTAAAACTACAGTACTGTATGTGCACTGTTTAGAGTACATTTCATGGGCATACAACACCACCAAAGTGGTTCTTTCATGTTCTGTTTAGACTTTAATTTGATGTACTGTATTTTCCACCCCCATTACTTCCCCTGTTTGGAAGAAATTTAAACATTCTTACTGGCAGATATTTTTGGTTCTTTACAGGCTAAATAAGTTGTATATTTTTAAGCCAATAATGTTTTAAATATTTTTTTTGAGTAAAGTTTAGTGATTTGTTTTAGGACAGCTATTTCTGGTTGAATGTGGTATATGGTGGTGCCATCTTGTTTATCTTAAAAAATATAAGCTCACTGCTCGTCTTTATTTTCTTTCTTCCTCACATATAAATGCCATTATTTTAATTTGTAACAATCCAAGAGAGAAAATGAAAGTACTAATTATGTATTAACCATTAACTTAACCATTAGTTTTACTGAAATAGTAAAAAAACTGCTGTAACTCATGCTTGATTTGTTATTGTATTTAACAGTGAATAGTCAAATGTTAAAATGGTTCATCCATTTAAATATTTGATTGCTGCTTACCCTGTAGTAGTTGCGTTGTATAAAATGAAAAAGATAGTTTAACAGTAATATATTGTATTTAATGGTAGTATTCTAGTAAATATTTGATGATTCAGTTCAACATAGTGAAATAATGAAGAAAGATTTTAAATGTCATTCTGTTAATAAAACTACATAGAACTGATTTAGAGTAGCAGTATTCTATGTCAATGAAGTATCTTTACCTGTAAATTTAATATCTCTGACCACATTTAATAAATTTCTAGGGAGGTAAATCAAATAAAATACTTGTTTTTACTGCAAATGGGCCGCTTTGTGAATACTTTGTGAAATAAGCATTTTTTGGTACACCAATCTCGATCTGTCTAATAGAAGATAAACTAGGGCAAGTGAATGTTTGGTTTAATTCAATTTATAAATATATCCTCACTTAAGATAGGCAGATGTACTAGTTGAAACAAGCATTTCAGGTATTGTTTTTTATTAATGCGTGTTTTAAGTTGTTACATATGGCAAGTTATTTCAAATTATTTTGGGGAAAACAAATTGTTACATATGTTTGAGTATTAAGAGGGCAAATTACAGAGTTGACTTAACCTTTATATCTAGCCTGATAGTACATAAGTGCTTAACAAAAAGTATGGGTAAACAGCAATATCTTGCTTGAGCTGTGGCCATTGCATGCCAAAAACTGACCGGCTGTATGCATTTTTAACACAAAGGGCACTGGAGAGCAACTTTCCATGTTTGACTGCTATCCAGACCCCTTCTGTGTGCCCTTTTGTCAGGACGATGAGGTGGCAGCTTGGCGGGCAGGCAGGAAGGGATGGGAGACTCCAGTGCCCATGGACCAGGACTCAATGTTCGACATAGACATGTTGGTGTCAGAGATCTCCGACACACTCTTCACAACGCGGACTTCCCATCCATCAGTTGCCTGGCCTAATCCTAGAGAAATTGGTAATAAAATTGGATTGCAATATATTTTATGTATTTCTAGCTTTATTGAACCTAAAATATTTTAGGAACAGATCATAAGGATGATGGAGATTATTTTTATTTTTTTAATTATACAACTGTGTTTACACTAATTTCTCACTGAAATGTTTTTGCAGTTGGCACTGTATTTTGCAAATTTTGTTGAAGCAAGGCTGCGGTTATAAACTGATCTGGTATTGCATATTTATATCCTCATACTAAAATGAATGAAAGTATGAAGTAATGGCAAAAGGAAAAACTGGAGTTAGGTGTTTAGAGTCCTATGAACGTTGACGATAAGGGGGGCAGAAAGGATATCCTAGAAGTTGAAGTGGTGATCAGTATTTTTAAAAAGCAAGCCGAGAGAGTTTAGTTTTTGTAAACATAAATGCTTGAATAGAGGATGCAGAAAAATTAACATTATGGTTACTTCTAGAATTTGGGGATGTGTTGGCCTTGACATTGCCCTCGCTGATTACTGTCCTGTTTGTGTTCCCTCAAAACTGTTTATTGTGTTTCACAGCCAACACAATAGTTTTTAAAAAGTCATCCAATTAATAGAGACAACCAGTAAAACTGTTACAACAATTAGTGAAAGAAACAAAGATTACACATATGAGAAAGGAGTTTGCCATCATTTATAATAGCAATAATGGTGTTATCTTCTAATTATATTACAGGTGAAAAAACTTGAACTTAATAGATTAGCTTAAATTGGAGTTTTACATTTAGTGTGTTGAAAGATGATGTGGAGTATGTACTTCTGAGTTATGCTTTGAAAAATTTAGGATCAGGGACTTTTTTCTTTTTGTTACACAGCTGAGCTCTTGGATATTCTTGGGAGCTCAGTTCTGGTGCTTTATTAGTGATTTCCAGTAACTTGGATTATGAAATGGGTATGCAGACCTTATTCCTCATTTTCGAGAGGAACTATATGACCATATCATTTGGTCATTCAGCTGAAGCTGGTGAGGGCCAGCAAGGGGCGTTTACCCTGTGGTCTGTGTATGGATCCCAATGCCCCAAGTGCAGTGACAGGTACACTGTGCTATGAATATGAAACCGTCCTTCGAATGTGATGTAAAACTGATGTCCTAACTCTCTGTGGTCATTGAAGATCTTTGGGTATCTTTGATAAAGAAATTTATCCTGAATTCTTGGCTAAATTTCTCATTCTGGCCCCCTAATCATCCCCTGTTTTTCATTGGTGATCTCTCTCACCCCTTCACCACCTAACAGCTAATATGTGGTGAACATACTGATGCAATAATGGCTGTCGTCACATCATCCCGGTGAGTCCTACACATTACTGGTGGTTGAAATGGTTATCCTCTGACTTAGTGCTTTATAAATGCAATTATAATTATTATGTTTTGGTACGTATTAAGACTTGCAGAGAAAAGGTGTTATATTTTTGCCTATTTATTTTTAGAAATCACTCGCCCATTACAGTTACTTGAGCACTATAGTGTAAAACATAGAGGTGAGGTGCGGTGCATATGCTTGCAGGTCCCTGAATTTAATGAAAGTGTTAGTTGTCTTCATTTAATCTTCTCACAAATGAAATAGATTTTGATTAATCTCAAACATGGTCTGCTAGCAAGTAATACATGGGGTGACTGCAATATTTGCATTGTAACTCTTGCTCCTAAAATACAAAGAACGCTTTCCTTACTCAAGAATGGTCCTGTTGTGTATAATCTAATTGTGTGGTGCCATTTTTTGATAAGCAGTCCACTTAAGTGACTGTTTATGTATGTTACAAATCATGTCTGTCTGAACAGCCATGTCTGTTGACTTTACCTGCCTAAAGAGATGTTCTGGAACTCGGTCATTCATCGATATTTTCTTAGCACACACAAGACATTTTGCAATTTTAAAATACCAAATCATTCAGCAAATAAGTTTAGTTGCAGCCAAAATTGGGAGAGCTGAGGGCTGAGAGGACCACATTTGAGGAGCTTTTGAAAGATTCAGTGCTTGTAATAACCATTAGATTTAATTGAACATTATGTTGATCTTTCATGATTACTCCTCTAATTATTTTAAATGTTTATTTCTGATTTTTATTACATAAATGACATGTAAATGCTTTTTGTTCTTGCATTGAGCAGTCCTTTTGATACCATAAATCACTTGTGTTGAAATATTTGTTTATTAGCTCCTCAAATACTAATGACTTGTATCTGTCAAATTTGTGTGATACCGAGCACAAATTCAGGCAGAGCAATTTGAGTATATTGAGTATATATCGTCATGCATATCATTTTTTATTCGAGCAGTCAAAGTTCACCTTTATGCTTATTTTTCAAACTGTTTTGTATTACATAAAGAAGAAATGATTTCATATTTTAACTATTGCACATATGTTGATCATAATATCTTCCTTTTCATTTTGAAAAGCGTATGCTGGAAATGCAGATATGATTCAACCGGGATTAATTCCTCTTCAGCCGAACTGTGATTTCATGGATACCTTAGAATTTCAAGGTACAGTGTATAAGTGTGCCATTTAATTGTTTGCATTTATTTGTTGTTTCAAATATCTTGTGTAAAATGATTTTTGTTGTTTAATCATAGAAATCCATAAGGTATGACTGGAGATCAAATTAGCCTTTTTGCCAGTTCTAGTTAACTCTGATCTGTTGGTCTTTTCCCATAATTTGGCAAATTGTCAAAAGGAATATACAAGATGAAAAGCTGTGTGTTCCAGTTCCAAGGCCTGTTCACCTGTTTTACATCAAGCACTGCCTATGCAGATAACCTGTGTTATTTAGTTACTATGCACTTGGCCTGCCTGGATGATCACTGCAAGATCAGCATGTAAGTGAACTCATGACAACATGGAAAGTTTCTTGCCACCCTTTTGTAGTTCATTATCTTTTATCAGGGGTGCCCAATTTTGATTGCGATCGACCGGTAGATCGGAAACGTAGTGCAAGTAGATCGTGTTGCATTCAAAACAAATTTTTTTAGATGGTTAGTCTATCATATATCCATCCTATGACATTTGCTGCTTGATTGGCAGGGTGGCCAGTCTGAGTTCTCTTTTCTTCTAACACACGGGTCATCTTGCATGCACGATCAAACGTGCAAGCTACTGCATAACTCCGGCTATCTAAGTGATCTAGTTAGCCTTCCAATTTATATCGACTAAAGAAGGGGTATGAAAAAAAAATTTAGGGGGCTGGACATGTGGAATTGGAAGAAGAAATTTTTTTCTCACAGTCACTATCGAAGTGCGTTTTGTCTGATCTGTCAATCTATCATTGCTATTCCAAAGAAGGAAGATGTGGAAAGGCACATTCGAACTGTTCATAAAAACTACGAAACTGACTTCCTTCTGTAAAGCAATCTGAGAAAGAGAAAGGTGAGGGAACTAAAATCGCAGTTAATCGGACAGCCGTCATTTTTCACTCGGTTGAATTCAAAAGCAAAGGCAGACACCGAAGCTTCATTCTGGGCGAGTCACTTGATCATTAAGGATAAGAAGTCCTTCCGAGATGATAAAAGAAGCCTTCCTTGAGGCAGATGGCTAGGGGGAATTTCTGCTGCGATTTTGAGACCCCTGGCCAGAGATAAAGGAATTTCTCCTTGTCATTAAGCATGCAGAATACAATTAATGACGATCAGTGGCTTCTAGACTTGGCATTTGTTTTCCGATCTGATCAAAATGTTGAATGAGCTTAATTTACAGCTGCAAGGAAATGACAAAACCAGGGTCAATATGATTAGCTAATGTTAATGCTTTCAAATGAAAAATGCAACATCTGTCCTCAAAGCTGCAGTGCCATGATTTGGGGAACATCCAAAACCTCACGTCAGAGCTGGAGATGCAATGAAAGGCGTGTGCGCAGCTTGATAGCATACGATACACAGAGCAGATTGAAAATTGTCTGT
Source organism: Polypterus senegalus (assembly GCF_016835505.1). Taxonomy (NCBI): domain Eukaryota; kingdom Metazoa; phylum Chordata; class Cladistia; order Polypteriformes; family Polypteridae; genus Polypterus; species Polypterus senegalus. The sequence continues at coordinate 64,052,970 of NC_053165.1, forward strand.
CAGACTTAGACAGACGGTTTCAGGACTTTGCTTTACTTGAGCCAATTGCTACATTTATGTGCTATCCATTTAGGGAAGATGTTGAGGGTGATTTACTCGCATCAAAAATTGCAACACTGTTTCACCTAAAACTCTACAGTGGAGGATGAGATTTTGACACTACAGGATGACATTCAGCTGAAGTCTAGGGCTCATGGACAGTTTTGGAACTTACTCACAGAGGAAAAGTACCCAAATATGTGTAAATGTGCTACCTCCTTGACTGCATTATTTGGCTCTACTTATTTATGCGAGTCAGCCTTTTCCCACATGAAGATTATTAAGTCCAAATACCATACTGACCATAAATATATTGAATTGTTATTGTGCCATAAGGGTTATTCAGTTATGCAAGGTATGCCAACATATATTATATATAAAGTATACTCCCCATTTTTAATGTAGGTAGATCATTTTGACCTGGTCATTTTAAAAGTAGCTTGCAAGCTGAAGTGTCGGCACCCCTGCCTTTTACTTATATATTAAAGATAAAGACCGGATCCTCACACATGAAGGCTGGGGGCTGTGAGATTTGTGGGAACAAGTAGACCTGGTGAATTGCCAGATTACACCTTGAACTATAAATATAACAGCAGATCTTGTCATTTGCAGAAACTGTCTGATAATTCTGCATTAATGGGAGTGTATTGACAAGAGAGTTGAGGCAGAGTATAGAAGTCGGGTGGAGCGCTTGGTTTCTTTGTGCAGAAAAAAATGACTGTAGCTTGCGATCAGCAAAACTAAGGAGCTGGTTAATGACTTTCACCTCGGCAAAAAGCCTCTGCACTTGGTCATTGCTCAGGGAGTAGATATAGTGGTAGTGCAATGCTACAGGTACTTGGGAGTCCACATTAGTGACAGCTTGCTTTATTTTTTTTTTCCCCCCTTAAAACAATGTGCTTCAGTGCGAGTTAGTGACTTCCTTGACATGTTCTATAATTCTGTGGTGGTCCGGACTGTTTTCTACACTGTTATGTGTTGGGCAGTAACTTTACTTAAAGAAAATCCCACTGAGTTAATATGTTACTTTAAAAAGGCAGACTCAGTTAATGGACACCTTCTGGACCCAATGGAGGTAGTAGCGAAAGAGACAGGAGGAAGAAACTTCTGCCAATATGAACAATTCTGCACATCCTGTCTGTGACACTCATAGCATTGAGGACTTTCAGCCAAAGAAGTAATCAATAAAAGGGTGTCCTGAAACACTAGTGAGGCTTCTTTATACCAACAGTAATACATTTTAAAATTGCGTCATTGTGATTGATCTTTTTTTGTTTTGTCCTTGGAGAAGTCAGATTTTTTCTTTTATTAATAATTCTGGTGTGTATATGGGGAGAGTTGTTATTGGTGTTCATTATAGTAATTATTTAATTGATTATATTTATTGAGCTTGCTTCTGTACAAAGCTACGTTTCCCCCTTTGGACAAGTGAAGTGCTAGCTATCTGTCCATTTGTCTAGCTAGCTGTTAAGCTCTCCCTCTAACTAGCAAAAGTTAAAAACAGTGTTAATTTTTAAGGTTTACAATATTCATTTATACAGATAACATTTTATAAATTCTGCTTTGTTTTTGTTTGAATACATTTATTATAGAAAATGTTTATGGATTTCTATATCCAAATCTGAATTTTTATCTATTTATTTATTTATTTATTAACTTTGAGAGGTGGCATGTATGCAGCTCATAACTTTGGTCAATAAATGTTTTGTCCAGTAGCCAACAACTAGTACACTTAAGCCAGCACATCCTGGTCTGCTGGAAGCTTTCTTTGGTTGTTAGCCAAGCAATATTTTAAACAAATAATAAATGGTTTTACTTTTTTTTTTTTTTCCTCCTCCTTATTTTCAGATTTTTTCCCTTTCAGTCGCCTAGCCCCATTTCAGTCTGGCTCATCTTCTGTCTCTTCAGTTCCTTTAGCAAACAATGCTTCACCAACTCAGGTAATCCTATCATTTGTTTAAAAAAAGGAGGAAGTGGAGGCAGACAGTAACACAGACAACTAACCAGTACACTGTAAAAATCAAGTAATAAATAAATAAAACTAGCAGCTAGAGGGCAGCATTGATGTGAAAAGCTTTAAACAAAAATGAATGTCGTTATAGACCTGCTAACCAGTTTGTTTTGTTCATTGTTTACTGGCTATGCTGTGCTATGTATCTGCATGAAATTTCTTTGACAGCCCGCTATGCCGTAACCTGTATCACATTTAAGAAGATGAATTAAGCTAAAAAAATCATATATTTTAGGCTTTCGTGTACCCTACATTGCAAAATTTCTGCTGCAGTTTTTTTCACTAGACTTATCACAATATATGTATTGTGTCTGATTTAATTTTACTGCTGAGGTATTTTTAAAATAATAATTTTAATAATCCTGGCTGGTTTTTGTATATTGTTCTCTGTTTTCTCCATATATTAGATGCCTAATCAGATACAGATTTACAAACATTCCACACAGTATGATTTTATTATTCATATAACATCTTTTGTGTAACAATTTCTTAAGTTGTTGATGTAGTTAATCCTGAGAGGTCTATTATTCACTACCTAACAATTAGCAAGTGTATTTATTATTGTGTATTGACAAAATATGTAAACATTCCATGTCCAGTATATTTGATCCTTAATAGTTTTCTAAATATTTATGAACTCTTGATTTTTTTTATTTTACAGACATCTATCATGAATGTAAATATTTCCGAAGAATTAATCTCTTCTCCTGTGTCTGATAAAGTGTCTGCTTCCATCACAAACAATGGCATTGATTCCACTTCTGGCGCAATCTCAGCCTTTGGACAGTCTGCACCTTTTCAGTCGCCACCTTCTCTATCTGCTCAAGAAACATTTCTTACTGCGTTTCATGATTTGGTGGCTCCTGCTGTTTCTACAACCCCTGACCCTGCCTGCCACTCATCTCAGCCTCTGACTCAAACTGTTGTGCCTCAGACATCTGCTAAAGGAAGTGCTCAGGTTGCATTTCACGGACCTGAAACATCCAAGCCAATGTTTGGTAGCTCTTTGCCAGCATCTGTTATTACGCACACTGCATCTGCAACGCTTACCCAGAATGTACCTGCAACAACATTTAGTCCAAGTACAAATCTCATTTTAACTACAAAACTTCCAGGAGTCCCTTGTAATACTACAGTACAGCCCAGATTGCTTCAACCTTCATACTTGACAAGTCATCCTTTTGTTCTTCCAAAACCAGCATCTTCATTCTCAGGGAAAAAGCCAAGAAGTCAACACAACGTTACACTAGCTCCTAAACCTACATTTCTAGCACAAGGTAAACTACATAAGAGTTTGGGGGATAGATCCTGAGTTAGTTTGTCATGTGGTGGGTGCGGCAATGTGCTGTAGCAGTGCATGCTCCTAACCCCAACACCCATCTCTCTCTCTAGCTTTATTGAGAATTTGTTTTCAGTTGTCAGCAGTATTTTTTGTATATACCAAACTTAAGTACACTTTTCTCTGTAACTAAGTGTGTATATATATATATATATATATATATATATATATATATATATATATATATATAATGTGCATATGTACACATATGTTTTGAATAACTGTTTACCATTCAGAAGCCTTTTCTCTTAATAAGCTATTAAGACATACAAAATAGAATATACTACCCCTTACTCGTCTAAAGCAGTGGTCCTCAGCCTATGGTATGCATATCACTTAAAGATTTGTGGGTTGGTCTGTGAAGTGTCAAGCACTGGCTTTAAGCCAGGATGGGGCATTGCCCCAGTTGCAGTTGCACCTTAACTTCCTTTGAATGAGGGAGTTGAAATAGCCAGATTAATTGTCTTTTAAAACAGCACCATCCATAGCCCTGATAAATAAACAGAGGCTTTGTGTTCTTCCTCTGACTGTAATTGTCCCCTAAATTTAGCAGCAGGAACTGCAGTCATATACTTCCAATAGAAGGAGATCAGTCTTTGGCGTACCTGTGGCAAAATTTTGGCCCACTGTTCTTTTTTTGTTTATTTTTTTCTGCTGCATAACCCAATTACAGTTGAGGTTTAGGTTACAATTAAATATAAAATACCATTATTTGAAATTAATTATTTATGTGTTTTTCACCAGCAGCTTCTATTTGTGGACAACCCAATGCTGTTGCTGTTGCTCCAGCTCCTCTGAAAGTAAAACCTGTACCTTCACCAGGTGTGGTCATTGCACCCACAGCCCTTGGAACGGTGAGAAGTACCCGTTATCTATTTTTTTTTTTGTTGTTGTACTCTTGTCCATTCACTTCAGTTATAACTTTGACTTTGCATTATTTGTACTGTATAAATAAGTTTTGGAATGCTTTTCTTTTATAGCACTTAAATCATTTAAAGAGTGTAGATCAGTCATTTTTCCTGATATTTTCCTACTTTTGATTTCCTTTGAAAGATTCTGACTAATACAGAGTGCAGACTGTGAAACACGTGGTATATTCTGCTTCTTGAATTAAACCCGGCTCTTACACCCATTGTCAAGTTAGCAGTGGAGTTAGAATAGGTCTGCTCCAGCGTGCATCTGCAAAGGAACAAAAGGTTCAAGGCTATCTTAATACAGAAATGGAAAGAAGATTAAAGACACAGCGCTTCAACTGATAGCCATTATCAGAAGTTAAACTTTTTTGTGTATTTGTTGGGAACCACAAGTTCTGTTCACTTTGAGATTGTTCTGTGTATATGTACCAAATGCAGCTCTGTTGCTCTCTGAATTTTTGTATATTTTTACCCACTGATTATTTTCTTTATTTGATTTTTTTTTATATTGTTTACATAACTAGTATGGTGGGAGCTTATGTTTTCCTGTTTTATTAGTATAGTTTTGGGATAATTTGGTCATATCAGATAAGCAAAAGAATGTACTTGATTGTGATGTTTGGCATAAACAATTTTGAGTTTTAGCATGACCAATTGTAGTAATAGGTTTGTAAACATCAAAATGGCCTCCACATAAAGTTCTTGTGAAACGGAATCTTTTATTTGGCCAACCATTTAGCACAAATTGAGCCAATTATACACCATTTCTATAAACTTCAAATACAGTAGTAAAAATTTCTGAAACAGCTAACAATTTGCAAGTTGTAGTGTTGGTTGAGGGATTTTGTATATCATTCGTTTACATTACAACATTCTCATCTTTGTTGCCATTTGTGTTTATATGAGAAAACTACCTACTGTCTAACTACAGATTGGACAATCTGATGCAGAATTTCCAAACCTAATACAACTGTACTATATTAACATCTATATATATATATATATATATATATATATATATATATAAAATTCACTAAGGCAAGACACCCATGGAAAGCACGCCGGAAGGGCGTGGATTCACTAAGCCGCGACAAGTGAGACACCTATGGCGCATGCAGGAAGGAGCCACGCCCACCAACTCCAAGACCATTGGATACGACGACAACTCGCAGGTCCACGCCCACCAACTCGGACGCGACGACACAGAAAAAATGGCGTCATTTATATTCGTCTGTCGTAGAGACCACATGCAGTGCAGGTCAGGTTAATGTCATGCGCCTCCGAGCTACGTTGACTGTTCATAGAGGCATGTTTCCCACGGAGGTAAATTGCCATATGCAGCGTGTGAAACGGTTTGCGAGGGGTATCCCATGGGATCCTTAAAACAATCCTTTACAACTGAGGTTAAAGCACAATGAAGTAAGCAGTCTTTAAAAACCAACTTTTCGGTTACGACGCACGACCGCTTGCACCATAGCAAACTGTTTTACACGCTACATACAGCTATTTGCATCCGCGACAAACATGCGTCGTCTTAGATGCTCCTGCAGAAACACGGAAGACGTTTTCCTGCCCACCAACACTCCTTTTTCACCGGTCTGTGTCTACCCTCGCTCTCTAGGCATTCACACTGCCTGCCCATTTGCCCGGACACAAAAACTCACCGACCACCCAGTTAGTCCCTTTCGTCTGTGGTAAGAGTACACATGCACGTCTGAGCCATCCGGCGTTTGTTATGCCGCGGGTTCACTATTGTGTTGTATTTTGCTCTCTCCAGAGTTCCATCTTTTCATTTACTTACTGTTGTATTCTCACACTAACCCGTTTTAGACATCCGCGTCTTTCCAGAAGTGTTTAGCATTCAACAAATAATTATGCATGAGATTGACCGTGTGTCTACCCAGCACAGAGAAGCGTGGGTAAGCCGTTGAACCCTATTCGGGCTTCAAGCCGTGGAATTCCCACTAAGTGTGACTCATACGCTCCCACTCATTAAGTCCCTAACCTTTGTGCACACCCCCGTCCTACCGTGGTCAGGCATCTTGGCGGATTATATATATAAAAGCAGCCAAAACCGAGGGGAATCCCATGGGGTCCTTAAAACATTCCTTTACAACTGAGATTAAAATACAATGAAGTAAGCGGTCTTTAAAAATCGAGTTTTCGGTTACGACGCATGACCGCGTCCACCATAGGAAGCTGTTTCACACGCTACATACAGCAATCCGCATCCGTGACAAACATGCGTCTACTTAGATGCTCCTGCACTTTGTTCACACCCACCTCCCACCTCGCTACCACCGTGGTCGGGTGTCTTGGTGGATTATATATAGAAAGGCGGCCAAAGCCGCACAGAGCAATGAAAAGTCTACAGTTCCATCTGTTCATTCACTTTCTGTTGTATCCTCAAACCCTCCATTTTTAGACAACTGTGTCTTTCCAGAAGTGTTCAACCATCAATAAATAATTATGCGGCGTTTGTTATGCCGCGGGTTCACTATTGTGTTGTATTTTGCTCTCTCCAGAGTTCCATCTTTTCATTCGCTTATTGTTGTATTCTCACACCAACCCGTTTTAGACAACCGTGTCTTTCCAGAAGTCTTTAGCATTCAATAAATAATTATGCATGACATTGAGCGTGTGTCTAAACGGCGTGGTTAAGCCGTTGAACCCCATTCGGGCTGCAAACCATGGAATTCCCACTAAGTGCGACTCATACGCTCCTACTGGTTGCGTCCCAACCATTTGTACACACCCCCCCTCCCACCTCGCTACTACCGTGGTCGGGTGTCTTGGTGGAGGTACATCTGGACTGTGTAAAGACGACGACTCAAGTGACGAGTTAGAGGTAGGCACATGAGCGGGCAGTGCATGCTGAACGAGAAATCAGCAGACTAGCATGACGGAGGGAGCTGAATGGATGTTCTTCTCCTCTCCTCCCGTTCCATACTTCGCGCCGTGCACCCCCATCCCTCCGTCTGGCAGGAGAAGGCGAGAGGACGGTCCGCCAGTTTTCAGTCACAGACGATTGTGTGTTGGTTCGTTACGTGCATTGTTACAATGTTGCTTTTCTTACTGATTTATTACATTACCGATTTTTCAAATTTTAATTTTCTCCCTATGCTTAAAAATCATTAAAAGACCGGCCTGATTATGCGGCATATGGTACGCCGCGGGTTGGCTAGTATTGTAAAATAAACTATTTCAATTCGCCTGTATACTTATTATACAATGTGGAATTGGTACATTATCATTCAAAAGGGGTTTCATTTTAATGGATCAAAACCAATATACAATCTGAAATTGAAATAGTCATTGTGTATGGAAACAACAATTTCTTAGCAGGACTTTTCTCCTCCCCTCCACTTACTTCACTGCTCTGTCTACACGATACGCATCAGTGCTGTCTTTTTCATGTCTAAGATGCCCCATCTTGGTGTATTGTGTTTGTTACAGTATTATTATGGACAAATTAAAAACACACAGGTCAGCTAATTTTATATTTTCTATAGCATCACCAAATTTCAGTCAAATCTGTCAAAAGCATTAAATTTTTTTTTTTAAATAATGTTTCTGTTTTAGGGAAGTTTGATCAATATCGATATTTCGAAATGTCCTGTCATAGTGGATACCTACTGGCCTAGATGTACCATCCTGCCAGATTTTGGCTATTAAATTAAACAAGAAAAGATGTTTTTGTTGGTAGATTTACCATTATGTATATAAGACCTTAACAAGGGTTTCTTTGTGCCTTAATAACTTAAAGTATCAGTAAAGTTGTTATTCATCTCTGTGTAGTATGTCTTGTTAAGAGCTGGTGAGCTGCTGGTAAATTTCTTTCTGTGAATATGGAAGCTTCATTAGGTGTTATTAATCATTAGTGATTCACAGGCCTTGTACTGAAATATGCAATATTGAGAGAAGTACAGTATTACTACATACTCAAGTCGCCAAAGTTGATATTTTAGTATTCCACATTGCACAGAGAACAACAGGCTCTTTCTTGATGCTTTGTAAAGGGATATTTAGGCCAAAGAAGCTTTTGTTAATGTCTTTTTACATAACAGTATGTTTAAAAGATGTTTTATGTAGCAATATACTCTAATATGGTTCATTAAAGAGATTTTATGCTTAGTTCTTCTAATTACTTAATAATTCTTAAGTACTCCATATTTTCCACCTTTATGGTGTCGGTCTCAAACAATGCTACCTTGAAAAGCTAAGTATCAAAACATGAATTTTTCCCACTGTTAAAATTTTGCCATACTGTTACTAAAATGGAGGAGGTGATGAGTTGACTCTGATTTTCTTATTTTAAAATGCTTTAAATCCCTTTACATATATATATAGTAGTCTTTGTAACAACACATACAAGCACTAATACACATGACTAATATTTTGTATGCTTTTGTTCTTCTATTACAGGTTTCACTTCTGACAGAGTTTCACATTTTGCATCAAGCACAAAGTCCATCATCTATCATTCACAAAAAAGAAGAGACCTCCTCATTACAGAGTTGTACTCATCAGGGTTCCACTCCAAGTGAGTTTTTACATTTTTATTGGGTAACTGTTGCCTTTACTGTTACTGCCATTTATTTTTGATTGTCCTAAATGTGACATGTGGCTAAGGGACACTGGCATAAATGTAAAACTGTTCCCTTAAAATGTGTGTTTATATATTGACACTGTGGCATAATTGGTAGTATCTCACCTCATAGTTTATTTAAAAACTGTTTGTGTGGCTGTGTTAGGATAATCCTACACATTAGCTAGTATTATCTAAGGATCCTTGCCTCAAGCTTGTTGGTACTAGATTGGTTTTTTCTTTCCATATATTGTCTGTTCCACAAGACCACGCAATAAAATGCTTACTGGAAATTAATGAAAATATGCAGCAGTGTGCTATCGGAAACTTAATGGTTTTGGGAAGGTTTCTTTATTTTCTAATTGACCATTTAAAGTTTTAGATGATGCCTGAGTAACTAAATATGAGTTACTGTTAGGTATTGTGGTAGTTTAATTACAGCTGCTGTGACTACATTCTATAAGAAGTGTATACAGTGCCTTGCAAAAACACAGATAGATAATTTACAAGTTACAAATGATGCTGGATTTTAAATGATACTTAAGCATACTTTCCAGTGTACATTTTTATTGAATTAAACTCAGATGATCATGGACAGCCGCTTTAAACCAAGCTCTGCTAAAAACTCATCCTATTGTCTTTGAGTTGTTTCTACACCTTGTTTAGAATCCACCTGTGGTCAGTTCAGTTTATTGTACATGATTAGGAAAGGCACTCACCTTTCTATACAAGGTCCTTAAGTTGTCAATGTTTGTAAGAGCATAAATCAAGCTGTAAGGAATTTCCTGCAGAGTTTGAAGACCGGGTTTTGTCGTGGAATAAATCTGGAGAAGAGCCAAGAGTACAGTTGGCTTCACAGTTCTTAAATGGATGAAGCTTGGAACTGCCAGAACTCTTTATAGAGGTTGCCACCCAGCCAAATAGGAATTGTGGGAGATGGACCATCATAAAGAGGGGGTGTGGGGGACTAATAACCTGAATGCCATTCTGGGTGAACTCCAGAGAACCTTTGTGCAGACAGGAGAAACATATAGAAGGATGATCATCAGTACAAAAATTCGCTGATCTGGACTTTATGGTAGAGTGACCAAACAGAAGATTCTCCTCAGTCAAAGACACATGGAAGCCTGCTTGGAGTTTGCAAAAGGACACTTAAGACTCTTGAGACTGTGAGAAACAAGATTTTCTGGTCTATAATAATAATACTTCTTTGCATTTATATAGCGCTTTTCTCACTACTCAAAGCGCTCAGCAATTGCAGGTTAAGGGCCTTGCTCAAGGGCCCAACAGAACAGAGTCCCTTTTGGCATTTACGGGATTCAAATCGGCAACCTTCCAATTGCCAGTGCAGATCCTTAGCCTCAGAGCCACCACTCCACCTGGTCTGATGAATCCAAGATTACTGTCATGTCTGAGAATACTAGGCAGTGTGTAATACCATTCAGTCAGTGAAGTTGGTGACCGCATCATTCTGTGGGTTTGTTTTTCTAGCCCAGCAGCAGGTACTGGGTTGAGGGAAAGTTCACCAGAGCAAAGTCCAGTGATACCCTTAATGAACACATGCTCTGGGCCAAACGTTTATCTTCCAACGAGACAGTTTCCTAAAGAACAAAGCAGACACAGCACAGGAGTGGCTTAGGGGACAACTTTGTGAATGTTCTTGAGTGCCTCGGCCAGATCCTGGACTTTTGAACCCAGTCAAACGTATCTGGAGAGACCTGACTATAGCTGTCCACCTACAGTATTGATCTAACACACCTTGAGAGGATCTACAAAGAAGAATGGCAGAAGATCTCCAAATCTGGGTGTGTCAAGCTTGTCATGTCATATCCAAGAAGACTCCAGGCTATAATTGTTGCCAGATGGGCTTTAACTAAGTACTGAGTAACGGGTCTGAATGCCTGTGTCAATGCAGTGTTTTTTTTTTTTTTTTTCCTTCTTTTAAGTAATTGGCAAACATTTCTAAAATTCTGTTTTTGATTTGTCATTAAGTGTTGCTAGAAGAAGGAAAAAGTGACCTTGAGTGATTTTAGCATGAGGCTGCAACATAACAAAATGGGGAAATAAGTGAAGGAGTCTGAAAACTTTCTGAAGGCACTGTATATAAACCTGTGCATGTACATTGTAATATTGCAGTGATATTTTTAAGATCTATAAAAAAGTTTCTATTCATTGCAATTAAAAACAAAAAAAATAATTACATGTGCTAAGTTTTATCTTACTAAGTCCTTTGAATATATGATTATCATATACAGTACTGATTTAGATCTGGCCAAAATGGACATGGGAGATGGGAAAGGTGGGAAGCTAAATGTGGAGTAGTGTTCTCTTTCTTAATATTCTGACGGTTGTTCAAGTACACATCTAAGAGCTCTCAGTTATTGCTTCTTAAAAAAAATCCATACATTTCAGTTTTAAACAGATTTCAGGAAAAAAATGAACAAGTTAGTGTAATGTTTTTAAATTTGGTATATTATACAGTATTTTCTAAAATATAGCAATATTCCCATCTTGAAGTGGCCAGTATTGAATCGGTTGTTCAGTTTTCTAGACGTCCTGACACAGTGCAGAAGCTGATCAAAAAAATTTAAACATTTTGTACACATTTTCTATTATAAACAGGCAGAGAAAGTCACAATTCAGGCCACGGATCTTCATGTACATCAGAGCAAAGCCCAAATCCACAGTCCCCACAGGACAGCTTCACCAACAAAAGTAAACCAGATTCACAGATGGTTGGCACAAAGGTTTGAAAATTTTTCCTAATATTAGAATATTTGTTAATCACTTAGAACAGTGTTGAATCTTCAGGCTTGTTCCACAGAGAGCTGAAATATGCAAATTAAGTTACAAATTCTAATGAAAAAGTGATGCATCTCAATGACTAATTATTTATCAATTTAAAAACACATTGAATTCTAGCAAGTATACTGACTTGATGATATTTTAATTACATAGTTTATATCTTTACTCTGTAGATCAATAATTGAGCCTTATTATTTTGTGATTGAGTTTGTCCTATGATGGCTTGTCTCACTATTTAAGGTTAATTTCTGCTGTGAAATATGACCCAGACACAGACAGGCAGACACTTTGTAATCACCCCACACACGTTTATTACAGAGCTCCATAATTACAAAAGTGCTATCACAGACCCCAATACCCCACAGTCCAGTCCAGGCCAACACAACAATGCCTTCTCTCACTCTTCAGACCACCTCCTTCTTTCCTCCAGAGACCTCGTCCTTCTTCCACCTGACTCAAGTCCAACTCTGAAGGGAGGCGGCCCCTTTAAATAAGCACCCGGATGTGCTCCAGGTGTGTTCCCAGCAATCTCCCACCAACACACCCCAGTGTGGCAGAAGTGCTGGCTGTCTCCCCGGAAGCACTCCAGGTGTCCCTGTTCCTCTCCCCCCCCCAGCACTTACTGGTGTGGCGGAAGTACTGAGGTCTAGGGTCCTCCAGGTATTGGGGTCCCCCTGGCGGTAACCACGGGCCCCTACAGGGTCGAGCTTCCCAGCTCTTTACCCACGGCCCCCAGGGCGGTCGCCCCCTCGAGGTCTGGAGGAGGTGTGCCTCCTCCGGTCTTCTCTGGCGTCCCGGCTGGGTATCACCCCCATCTGGGTACCACACTGCATATAGCTGAAAATTTGAATAAGTGGGTTTATCAAACAAATCAAAGTCTGTGGATGCACTTTCATTTAATTAACCAATAAAAATTTGTTTGACATAGTCTGTCAGAACAGCAGTGGTAGCATGGGAGATGGAAGATTGTCCTTTTGAATTGCTCTGTGATTGTTAGACAACAAACCTTTAATTATCTAAGGTAAAGATGTAAACTGAATAGGTTATAATGTAGGTGCTTTTTTTAATGAGAATAATGTTTGCAAAATTGACATGTAAATATACAACTTAATTTATTATGACACCAAAATATCTTTCAACAGATTTTGTTTATTTTCATCATTTTTCATTCTGACATTTGTATTTTTAATTTTTCTTTATCAGAGTAAAAGAATAACTCACATTGCTGCAGAACAGAAAAGACGTTTCAACATCAAAAGTGGCTTTAACACTTTAAATAGTTTAATTTCTCCTTTAAAAAGTCAACCCAGTTCAAAACCAGTAAGTTGTGAATAATTTATTTTACCTCTCGCATGCAGTGTGTTTAGTTAATGCATTAATTTCTTATGGAAAGAAAAATGTGTAGTAGATTGGTCTGTATTTGTATCTGATATGATGATATGATGTCTGATAGGCAGGCAGTTTAGCGTAGTGGTTAATGCTTTGGATTTGAAACCCTGAGGTTGTGGATTCAAATTCCACTACTGACACTGAGCAAGTCACTTGACCTGCCTGTGCTACCATTGGAAAAGACAAAAGAAATGTAATCAATTGTGTCATAAATGTTATAAATCACCTTGGATAAAGACATCAGCCAAATAAGTAAATGTAAATGATTATGTGGTTAGTGCTAAATATTGCCTGTCTTTTTACATCACTATCTTAAAGTGCTTGCATTTAAAACTGTACATTAGCATTTTTTTAATTATATTGCTTTCATTTTTATTCTTCTACATACTTTTAGTAGAAAGCAAAACTACTTGAAATTTTTTTGAAATGGTATTAATGTATTTTATTAAAATTAGACGTACAAAGTCAATTGAAATCTTAACAAGTGAAGCCATGTCTGTGGGAGTCCATGCTAAACACGGCTAGTTGAGTAATTTCTGAAGTAATCTTTGTAAAGTGGTTAAACCCACTAAGCATTGTTTGAAATTTGTGTAATTATGAAGTTGCATTTTAACGGGTATAAAACCTCAAGCTAAAACTTAAAAGTTTTCATTGTACAGGTGTTGGTGGTGGTGATGAAGGTGGTGACTGTGGGCTTATACTGTTGGTTAGGTTCTCAAAGTGTACATTTAGAATTTAATATAAAAATTGTGCATAGTTGTGTGGTTACACACCTCTGCCAGAGTTTAAGAAAGTTGTGGTCTTCACCTACCACTTTTAATAGGAAGTCAGCTTTAATTTATATCTGTAATAATGTGTGCTGGACTGTTGGTTCATATAAGTGAACACTTAAAGACATATAAATTGCTTAAATTTGGTGGTTTCCATTTTTCAAATTAACCATAACACATTTACCAATCTTAATGAATCTTAAAATGTTTGTGGCAGTTTTCTTCACTGTACTGTAAATTGTTCCTTGCTTTTCTTTTGTCATTGAGGACTAAATTCTGTTTGTTTTTCTCTTTTCATAATTACTCTTTAATTCTGAGAGCAATTTTATATTTAGCAATCTTACTGAATACTATTAATTGAGTCATCAAAAATACGAACCCATGCCTAATATACAATTTTAAAATCAACTAAATCCACTAGCCAGAGTTTCACATGCACCATTTAGTGATTTGTTACTACTTTTACCCTCCATTTATCAGACACTTTTATCCAAGATAATTTAATACTACACTAGTTTGTTTTGGTTTTTTTTCCCTCTCTCTCTCTCTTATATTTAGATCACAGACAGGTCCGTTGTCTTGCGCAATCTCACAATGGAAGTTAGAGGCAGAAGGTGAACACAGAATTCTTTGCAGTGCTTTGGCCGCGGTCAGGCACTGCTTGCTCAGATGATGTTGAGGTTTTCACCTAATGTGTCTTTTTTTGATAGAATTTAGGATACTTTTGTTTCACTCATAATGCTGGAGGACATTTTGTAAATAGGCCTCATTTGCATGAGGAAGCTGTTACCCCACAACATGGTTTTGGCTTACATTTTAAAGAAAACTGTATTCCTTTTTATTGTAGTGTTTCAAAAAACCCAAAACACAACACTTTCCAGTTTAAGCCTACGATGCAATGCGTCCCTGTGTGCCTATAAAGGTTAAGCTAGTATTTTATGTGAAAAACAAAGTACTTTTCTCTCTCTAATATTCCCTTTGATTGCCGTATTGTGCACCACAGATGATGAGTGTCTTGACTGCAGTTTTCAAGTGAACTACCATTTGCCAAAGTGTATCCTGTTGTACAGCATTAGTTACATGATTTGATTTTTGTGCAACTTTTCCAGTGGGTCAGACCTCTTGATATAGTTGAAATGTGCCACAAATAACATAAATAAGCTTTATTCTACAGGATAATGTGAATCACATTCCAAGTGGATCATTTATAGCATGTATTGTCATTTTGCATGCTCTTAACCAAATTTGTTTGATACAATAAGGTAGAAAGTATTTTGAAATGATTGATCATGATAAGTGCACATAGTCACCTCCTGATGTAGAACTAAGCTTAAATTAAAAAGCATTTCAAGATTAAGGTCAACTTTATCATCTTTGAAAGTAACCTCCCTCGGTCATGTGTATTATAATTAAATAACAGGGAAAATTGCAGAAAGAGGGAGAAATATCCAGTAAAGTTAAAAGAGGAATGATAACTTGAAAAATAAAATACCTTATGGTATCCATTAAACATTGTTGTTAGTGAAGATAGAAATATCTTTTAACGTGGATGTTCTTCAATGCACTGTAGAATTCAGTCACAGTCCACTACCAGTGCTTCATATACTGTATTCATGTCTGATTCACGTTCCTGGGGACATGTCATCTGCCAGAGTGGTTGCCCATAGTATAGGATAACATGGATGAATTTATCTTCTCCCCTGACAACACAAGGGTATATATGTTGTTGAAGATGATGAAGGAGCCGAAAAACGTGAATTTTGCTTTACAGTAGTTAAACAGACTTGTCTTCTAGTCCAGTGAAATCCTGGTAGGCAATCTGCAGAGATCTAAGGTGAACCAGGACTAACCTGTCTATGGTCAACATAGTGTGCAATGTCAGATAAACCAGTCAGTTGCTGTTTTTTTGATGACCAGGTTCAAAATGTGTTGGAGAACTGTACAAAGCCCTGCTAACACATTTGAAACCCTTGTGCTGTTACTATTAGGCCATGCAGCTCTGCTCAGATGGAGTTTCCTGAGCATTGAGGGCCAATTTTGAACGAAGAGGAGAAGATGGAAAAGGGGTACAGGGGAGGAGTGAGTTATTGTAGCATTGTGGTACTCCTCATGTGTCAGAGTAGTTTGATGCTTGTAAAAAGGGAATGGCTGTGATCACATATAATATCCAGGGATGTGGACAGGTGCACAAACATCTCTCTGTCAAACTTGTTGACAGACTTGATTATTTTTGTTGGCTATGTCTTTCACTGTAGGTGATATCCTTCAGACCCTCCCAAAGCTCCTGTACGTTTTCCATTTCACCTTGTCCTCTAACTGCTTCCTGTAGACATGTTTAGCATGATTTTCTCTTTCTGCTCTGTTTTATTTGTCCCTGTCATTTGATTTCTAAGAGGTTTTTGTAGGTGTTCTCCATATGGTTATTCCAGAGATGACAATTATTTTTGTTTTAATTGCCCATTGCAGATTAGCTTTGTCTAGAATATATATGCTTCTGAAATCATATATCAGAGTTAAACACAAAAATAGTGCATTGCATTATAGATTAATAGATGTGATTAGCCCCGGACACTGAATTAGTTTGATTCACATATGAAAACATGGCTTGGTTTCTAAGGGCAAGGACCTACTCTGATTTGGCATGTTGAAATCTAACAACATTTAACAGTTATTTCAATGTCTGCAGTTACTGAAAAGATTCCTTGCTTTGTGCACAACTTGTAATGTCTGTGCGAAAATAAATGGTATCAAAGCTCTTAGAAGTTATTGAGATAATTTGCTTAAAAAAACATTTCCACGGTGTATGTTAGGTTCATAGCCAGTAATTGTTATTCCTCCCTGACTTTTCTTTGTGTATTTCCTAAAAAAAAATTGAAGTATGTTTTAAAATGTTTCCTTGAAGCTTAATTTGTATCTGACCTTTTTCTGCATAGTTGTCCTGCTTTCAGCTTGAATACCTCTACTATGTTTTTTTTATTTATTTTAACTTAGAGTTCAGTGAGTTTGTCTCTATCCAGAGATGGCAGCCACTGACTCATAGGTGGTTTTTATGATATTAGTGATGATACCTCATTTAATACATTCAGAACAGTCTAATTACTTCAGAGGACCATATTCTTGAGTTTAATTTTTTTTTCTTTTTATTTGTCAAAATGCAACTGATAAATCAGAATGATTCAGACCTGGTAGTGATTTGGTATCCTCATTGTGATAATGGCAGTGATTTAGAACAGCCTGCAGTGCTCTGTAAAGCCAGGCCAGTAGATAGTTGCTGAAGTGTAGAAGTTAAATTCTCCCAACAATTAACATGGCTGAGGTTTGGTGCTTCAGCTGATGCCTGTGTCCCTAATTCAGAAATAACAGCAGTAGGTTCTTAGATTCAATATTCTTCTCATGGTTTTCCTAGTTTCAGTGTAGTTTTTTAAAGGGGCTGCTTTCTCTGGTTGTTTTCCCAATTTTGGGGGAGCAGGTTAAAAATATCTCAAGTTTTATTTTTTTTTTATTATTATTAGATTACTATTGCTGCTAATCTTCAGAAGACTGTAGAATATATTAGCAAGCTCCAAGAAGAGAGGTTGCAAATGCTTGAGGAAGCTAAACGTCTTAGGGATGAAATTGAGGAGCTAAGTGCCTCTATCAAGTAAGTGCTTATTTTTCTCTTTCTGCCTCATACCCAATAGTGTTACCCTGGCCTTTCATCATTCTCTCCATGCATGTACTTCCTGGTAGCTAAAACTGAAGACAAGAACCAGCTGCAGTTTGTGCTTCCATGGTTTAAATGACATGGGACCAAAGAGGGTGTGTTGTTTACCTTTGCTGGGTCTCACAATCCTCATCATTGAGGACTGCTGGTTTTAACTTGAGCTACACAAATAAATAATGTAAAAGTTAAAACACCTTATTCAAAATTAGTGACTAATAAACATTTCTCTATAAAATCCCCACACTGATCTTTTACTTTTCACCACCATTTCAGAAGTTTGAAAATCCCCTTAAGGTTAACTCCTTTTCTGTCATATTTTAGCAGAAACATACTGTTGCCTGGTCAGTTTTATTTCTCTGGCTGCATGGCTGTTTGTTGTATAAAGACAGTCTCTCTGTGCATTTTTTCGTTAGTTGCTGTCAGACACCCCTATGAAAATGATTATTAATATGGATCTTCCAGGTTTTTTTAGGTTTTGCATAAATCAGCTGCAGTATTTTCTTCCTTTCCCAAAAATGTAGTCATCACGTGTTTAAATTTTAATATAATCAATAGCTTTTTAATTTCTTTTGCTGAACTCATTTTCCATAGGCGGCATTATGTGCAAAACAGGAACCAACCCACTACAAGGCAATTTTCTGATTAACAATACCAGCTATCTTTTATATGCTGGAAACAAATGAGCTCATATTCTTTATATCTCTTGTAATTTAACAAGAAAAGTTTGATTGTAAAATTTTCACTGAAACCACATATGGCGGATTGCTTTATAACTTCTAAATGTCACATTTCTTACAATTGCGCAATTGGTTGTGCACACCTATTAAACTTTTTTTTCCCCCCATTAGTTGTGCATTTCACTTAGAGTATTTTTTTTGTTTGTTTTATTTAGCACTTGTCAGTTGCAATTGCCTGCTACCGGAGTTCCTATAAAGCATGAACAGTTTGACCACATGCAGGAAATGTTTGAAGAATATGTGAAAAAACGAACCCTTCAGAACTGGAAATTTTGGATAGTATCCTTCACGTGATGAGACAGAATTTATTTTTTATTTTTTAATCTGCCTCAGGATATATATTTTTTATTGTTGTTTTTTTTACTTTTTAGTTAAATATCAGTCAGTTTCACTCATCCTCTCAGTTTAAGAGCTTGCTTTATTCAGTAAAGGGTTACAGGCAGCATCAGGCACGTGTGAGCACCAGGGGGTTATCAGTCAGTACACACTGGGATGATTTAGCATCACCAGTTAACCTAACATGCAGGGCTGCTGAGTGTGGAATGATAGCCAATCACATGGAGATGGGGGAATTGCTGCCAGTTGTATACAAATCATAAGTGTCAAGTCAAGTTGGGGAGCATGCACTGATACAGTGTGTTGCCGCACCCACTACACGACAAAACAACTTGGGATCCCAGTTTGCAACCCCCCAGGCAGACACACGGTCCAGTCCCACCCTCCGGAAATGCCCCTCTATCTGCCATAGCAAGGTGTTACGTGGGCGACCCCTTGGATATTTGAGGATATTTAAAAGTATTTTTTAAATAAGGTTGGTAAGGCTTTGTTATAATCTTCACAGTACAGCTTTGTCTTGTGCTCTTACAGCAGACATTTAATAAATGTATATTCTACAATTTGATATTTATTCTACCATGATTTGAGCTTAACTCTCATGCTTACAGTTTAGCATCATAATCAAGCCACTGTTTGAATCTTTTAATGGAATAGTTTCTACCAACAACATGGATGATCTGTGCCGATCGACAAGGACCTGGCTGGATCAGCACTGTACCTTACCTGTTCTCCGACCACGTAAGTGTAAATATACATTGTGTAAGCGTGTTTTATTAATAATGTTGTATTCCTGGAGAAGTATAATGCTTTATGAAAAAGTAGAATACATGTGTTAAAGGGTGAAAAAAATGTAGTCTTGGACTTAAATGCAAAATAAATATTTTTAAATATAAATTGTTTTGTTAAAGGACATTGTTTTTATATATTAAAATGTATTTTTTCTGTAACTTGGATGTTAAGAACTTAGTTTCTACCCAATATATAGATAAAATGTGTTCATCTCAGGATTTTGAAGGTTATCATATTTTAACAAAAGTTATTTTTTTTTGTTTAGTTGTCTTAGGTGCTCTTCGTCATCTCAGCAAAACTACGTCCATCCTGTCAGATCCCTCTGTTTTGCCTGAGCAAGCAACACAAGCCGTTAGCAGAAGAAGTGGAAATTCATAATATAAACTGAGAGTTTTTTTTATGTACACATAGGGAGATTGAAAATCTTGCCTTTACTATTATTAGGAGTTTCCTCTCTTATTGGCTATTTGCACTACTTATTTCAGGTAATTGCATGAGCTGAGCTGGATGTCTGGCTTTACCTTACTAAAGGAAACATATCAGTTTTTTTTTTTTCTTCTTCTTCCTTCCTCTGTTTTGACTGACAGGACAGTGCAGCTCGATCTCAGGGCGAAACAATCTTACTATGGTGCAATATCTGTAGTGAATTACCATATCTGGAAGCACAACAGATATGCTGGACTATTTCTTTTTTTTTTTTTTTTATAAAAGCCAGGATAACATGAAGATAATAACACATTTGATATTGTTTTGCAGTTTGAAAAAGTAGAGCATATTACTACCGGTGTAAGTTGTACATTTCTCTGAGATCTGAGCATATATACAGATAAAAGTCAAATTGAAAACCAAAGAAAATGTTATCGCATTAAATATGTCTTCAGATATCATATTTGAGTCATTTTGTGCCTGATGCATTTCTTTAATACCTTAATAGTTCTCACGCTACATCTTTGTGTCATCACACTAACGAAAAACTTTTTTTCCTGATTATTTTTCTTTGATGGGAAAATGATTGAAATGTTTTTCATCACTTGTTCATCTGGTGTTTTCCAGTTGCTCTGCAGTTTACTTTTAGACCAAGCAATAGATTTTTAATAATTAAAAATAAAGATCAAAATCATTAAAAAAAAAACCAAAGCACAATTTACCTTATTTTAAAGCACATGCATTCTAAGGAGGGCATTTTGGCAAAATAATGTGCCCACCTTGCATTTAGAAGGGCTACAGTAGGCTTACTGAGTAAATACAGTAGTTGATGGTGTATTTGTTTGTTGGAGAAAATTGTTTTTGTGTAAACCTTTAGTGTATTTGCATAAATGCATTTTTGAATAGCTAAGTTTATAACGGCTCTGCTTGGTACATATTTTTGAAAAACAATTTTGTAATATGAAGTAACAATTTGTTACATTTAGAAGATATTGCAGCTCTACTTTTCTATTTTTAAGTCTCCAGAGGTTCATTGTATTAATAGAAACAAACAGATCTTGAATTCAGAATTCTGATGTATTTTAGTTATCTTCAATGCTGTTTAAAATCATGTGATATAATTAAAATAAAAAAAAGTTAATCATTTGTTTAAATGTGCATCAGATAGCAGTTAACTGTAATTTCAGGTTTCTTTTATATGCATGTTCGTGTTTTCGTTGTCAAGTTCTGTTAATCATGCATCAGAATCAGTCATACTTGTCCTGTTAGTGCAAGGCTAAGGACAGGCAGGAGAATTTTTATACGCGCAATAAGTTTGTAAGCGAAAACAACGCACATAGACCTTAAAGAAGACACTGAAGGATATGCAATGCATGAAGCTTTCACAGATCTTTGTAGATGGGCAGGGTATAATTTTGTCTTTGCATATTATTTTCTTGACTGTTTTCCAGAAAGGGAATAGATTAGTTATGTGCAAGTTATTCATATTCTGCAAATATTGCTGCCTTAAAATGTATTGGTCTGTACACTATACTGTGAAATATGTCAGAATTATTATTTAATGCTTTTTATTTTTGATATTACAGGAGTTAGCATAGATAACATCTAAAACAAATACCTGATTTGAGTGCTCAGGGAAATGTAGCCTTGTGCATTTTTCTTAAATTCTGTTTTAAATGAATGAACTTTTCTTGCTGCATGTCATTTCTTTTTCTTCTTAGAAATTTACTCTTGATTAGTATTTTAGCTGCACAAAAGAAGTTGTAGATTCTAGTGTTCATATTCAATCATATAACATGTTGGTGGTTTTTCCTCTTTGTCCTTTTGGATACAATTTTCTTAATGTTTAAGTTAATTTTAAGATGGACAGTTTAATTATGCTGTTACCAATAGAGCCTGTAAATAGATGTGGCTTTATTTGTCTCCTGTTTAGATTAGATGTTAAATTTACAAAAACCCTGGGGTTACCTTTTTTATGTTGCCTAGAATGTTATAATTGAATATTGCTTTTAATTCAAAAAGGCTGATTATACCTGAGGTATGATTTATCCTTCTCAATGTATTTGATAGTAATACAGCTGAATACAAAATGGTTTGAGAAACAGATTGTAAAATATTTTAAATGTTTTTCAAATAGTGGTCATTTATTTATCCTCAATTTTGAGCCTTTAGGTCTTTAGCAAACAACAAATGTGTCATTGTGAAATTAGTCTTTCTTTTCATCAACATGTTTTTGTTCCAAATTATGTTTTTGGATTCATCCAGTGTTAAAATTAGTTTAAAAAAAAAAAAGTACAGTAGTATAAATTGACAATAACATTTTTTTTGTTCCGGGTGGGAGGGTCTTTATTATCTTATTAACTGTTTTTATAGAAATTGCCTTTTGATAAGCTAATAAAATAAAGATGCCAGTGTAAGACTGAAAGAAAGATTTGCCAATAAATTGGCTGTTTGAATTTATTTTACACTTGGAAACCACCTGCTGTATTATTTGTTTCTTTTGGAATGGATGCAAAAAGTATGCATTCTTTGAAAAAGAATACTAATGTGTAACTCCTTTTTAATGTAGATTGTTCAGTATTATCCCTTAGCCAAGCAACTTGTGTTCCTGTGTTGTTTAGTGTACTCAGAATGCAAGTTATTTGGTGTACAATATCTTCATTAGAAGAATGTAAGTGTAAAATGTTACAAAATGTACATTTCTTCTTTTGTCAGTCTTGGGTTTTTGAATTTTTGAGATGGTGGAGGTTGAGTTATGAACCTATTTGACTAAAATATGTTTTTCATGTAAAAACTGTATGAAATTATGATCATTCTCTTGGATTTTAAAATGTAAATATTTTTTCCTAATAAGTAAACCACATTTTGTTTTTACCAATATTTGGTCCAGTTTTGTTGTTTTACTGACATGCTGTCAAATATTTCAAATTCAGTACTTTTGTAAAAAGTGAATCGAAATTTTAAATATTGACTGCACTGTTCTATGTTTCGGTACTAACAAGTTTGTAAAATTTGACATGGGCACTTAAGCTGTGTTTTATCTTGGTAGTGTAATATATAAATTGCTCTACTTTCCCCTATTGTATTATTAATATGTAGCCTTAGAATGCCTATTCTCACAGATTTACCACTGTTGATAAGGTATTATTCTATATAACTTATCCCCACCTTCCCTTCTCTATCTATAACCTCAGGCAATTGGATGTAGTAAAAAGACAAGCAGGAGTTAAGTTACACATAAAATAATGTATTACTGATAATATTCATAAATAATAACAAAATGCAAAGTACATTTGAATATTGGCAGCCATACAACCTGATAAAATGATGATGTGTAGTTCAGGTGGCACACAGACTTGTAGTTACTTAATGTCTCTAGTTAAGGCATCATTGGTGCTCAGCTTTTAGCCACATGTCTGTTCAAAATGACTGAAACTGTGCTCCTCATTGTGTTGTCTTCAGTTCATGGTGTGATGGTCTTCATCAGTTGTTAACAAGAGAAAGATACTTCTACATCATCACAGGTTAGCAAGAGAAAGGTACTTCTTTATCATATGTTAGTTAGAGAGTGAGAAAATGTGGTTGAGCAAGCAAATTTATAGGTTTTCTGTCCAACTCCCTACATACAGCCAATAGGATATCATGGTACTTAAAGGCCTCTGAGACAAGCCAATTCCAAACAGCCATACCTCAGACCAATGGGTGAAATAGAGCATCTTATCTCCTGCAAATCTCCCCCAAGCCCATATATTAAGCTAACCTGGCTTTGTGTGGGGGATGGGAGAAAAGACTTTAGCAAAGAAATACTCCTCAAACTGGTTTAAGACACATCATAAAATTACAAAGAAAAGTCGTCAAGGGTGGAGGGGGCAAACACGGATGCCTCTCAACAAAGTAACACTAAATTACATTGCCTCGCCTAAATTACAAATAAAGACATACAAAACATGTATCAAGTTATATGCAAAATCTTACATCACAACAGCTGTAAGAAGTGTGTAACTTGCAGTTTGTTTCAAGAGTAATGTTCCCTTCAGGTATATCTGGTCATCTGGGCATGAGGTGTTGAACCAAAAAAGTGGTTGAAAGAGTGTGACTCATGTTCTAGTTAAAATCCTCTCATAAAAGGGAAATAAAAATCAATTACTTGTTCTCTTTTCTGTACCAGCAAAGCAATGCAATGACCCTGATTTACTTGTATTTGAAATGTTACACTTTAGTAGTATTGTATTTCTGTGCTACTATTTCAAGGACCTGCTGCCCTCTATTTTTAATAGCACTTCCAGCTTGATAAAAGTAAGGTTGTGGTTTGTGATCCACTGTAGAATATGAACTTCAGCATATGAAGTAGCTGCTGGTAACATGCTCTTTAGAGCTCTATATTACACAATGCACTACACTAGTTTGTAAAACCAATCAAAAGCAGTCAGCCAGCTTATTCCTGTTCTTTAAATTAGATTCAACAACCTAGTACCCACAGGGGAAAAAAATCACAAAGGCATGTGGAGAACACAAACTCCATAGAAAACACATGAGAGGATTTAAACTTGAGAGAGTGCCACCAGTGTATCCCATCATTTTTATTTCTTTTTTTGTCTCTTCCCTTCTATTTGTTACCAGTGTGAATTTTGTTTTACATTAGTTTATGCATCTTATCGGTATGTTTTCCACACCACCAATATTTGCAGTCGTAAGCATTCTTTTGCTTTTTCTCTGCTGTTCACTTACTCATTTTCAATACTTGCGTTAAGTGGATTGATAGGAAAAGCAAGAATGTCACTCATACTTGTGTTCTTTTACTGCTTATTCAGCTTTTTAGTTTATTTTCACATACCATGTGAGTCCTAACAACTTGCTGAATCTGGCTTGCTACACATTCACTGTGACGACTTAAAACTTGTTTTTAAGCAGTACTTTCAGTGTTTGGACTTCTTAGTAAGTGGAAGGATTGAAAGTCATTGAAACATTTGGAGTAGCTTTTTATAGTGCATATTTGTTTTACTTTATGACCAGACTTGTGTAATCAGATATTGCCATGATGTCATACTTCTTTAGTTTACCTTCTGCCTATAGTCCGTATTAAAACCTGTCAGTGCCGTTGTAATGCTGGCAATGAGATTTTAGTTGTATCTTTTAAACAGCCCACTTTAATAGTGAACTCCTTCCCATGGTCCATGTTTCTGCAGTTGAACTCCTGGATGTTTGTGTGCTATGCTGAATGACACAGGTAATCATTGTTGGGGACTGAAACACTGCCTTTACACACCATTAACTTATACACAATTCCTTAAACTTTTCAGTCCATGGCTTTGCATAATTATGAGATAATGTGAAAATTCACATTTTAGATTTTCATTTTTTTTTTTTAAACAATACAAGTGCTGTTTTAGTTACAGCAATTCTCAATTTAAGGTATACTTGCTGAATTGTTTTATTGGACATAATTGTATATTCTTTGCTCATCTCCTGTAATCTTGTACCCAGGTCCTTAGAAGCTGCAATTAGTTGCACATTTATTCTCTATTTAAAAAGTCTTTTAGATTAATATTTTACAGACACCAATGTAGAAGAAGGTTCTCAACATGTAATGTAATTAACAGAAAAGGCTTGGTTTGTCAAAGCAAGTGCTTTTTGGCCCCTCATGCTTTCCCCCTTACCATTTTTACCTGAGATATGCATACTGGGCTTACTACAATACTGTGTGTTCTCCAAGTAATTTGACAAATGTTATAATATCCACAGCTCTCAAATGAGGAAAAGCTGGCTCTTTGACTTAAGGGATCGTTACTACTAAGTTTTACTTTGGAAGTAGTTCTAGGAAATGTTAAGTGATAATGGTTACTGCAAAGTTTTTGTCACTTTGAATTGCACAACCTGTATAAGAGGTGCATTTGGAAAACGCTGTAAGAGTTAAAACTCCAGGATATATCTACTCACGTGCCTTTAGCATTAAACACAGTGCTCTGTGTGAGATCATTTTTAACGGGTTTTTTTTTGTTACATTTTTGCTGTTTCATTAGTGTTTAACTAAAAGTAACCACTTTTAAAGAGGAAAGCATTTCTGTTGATTATGTATCGTTTATAGAAAAAATGTATTCAGCACAAAAGATTATATAGAATTAATTCTTAAGAAAATGTCAAGTATCCACTAGTAGCAATACATCAATTAATGAGCTAAGTATAGCCAAGTACTAATTTTAATGCAAGTCTTAAAACCAAATGGCAGGACCAGGTTTTATATACCACTTGTTTTGTTGTCCTAAGGAAAAAATTCAGTTTTGTTTCACTGTTGATGCTTTGTGTAATACACCATGTCTCTACCAGACAGTTCTGGGTTACATTTGAAGAACATCGCTAGTGTGTGCTGGTCTGGAGGAAATTAGAAAAAGCACAACAAAATATATTGGAGTTCATCTGTATAGTGGAAGGTGTTTTTTCCAAACATGGAAATGAAAAATTAAGACAATGTTTTCTCTCTTTTGTTTTAAAGATCCTTAAGAATTATCTCATGAAGCAGTATATTGTCTTCTACAGAATGTACATATAAACCTCAAGAGTATGTCTTTGGATCACAAGGCCACAGTTACAGGTGCCTGTGTTAATTCTTCATAAATATCCTGTATAATGATAATGTGTTCAATGGAAATTAATTTTTGAAGATTGTATAGGTGACTGTTATTCTGTACAATGAGTTGTTTGGTCTCATGATTTCAGCTGCTGTTCCTTGAATCTTCTGATCTTGGGTAGTCTATAACAGGGTCATGGAGAGCCAAACATCCCAACATCATTGTTTCCAAAGAAGGAATGGACCCTGAATGAGACCTCACTCTTTTGCAGCACACCATTGGTAATACCAGCACCCTAACAAGTTAAAGCTGTAAATTTTGTAAGAGGGAACTAAAGTGCCAGAAGAAAACCAAAACTGGCTTGGTGGGCGTGCATAATTTCCATAAGCACGTTGACTGGACTATCTGCCTGAGCATGATAGATAACCAGTTCACCACTGTACTGCCTGCATACTTCCAATATAATGTTGACCCATCTGTCAGACATGGTGGTGGGCAGCAGCCTTTCTACTCATGGAGATGAACAACTAATTATTAAAGCTATCTATGTAGAGCATGTGAATATAAATTGTTTTTAAAAGGCACAGCAGACAGAACTCGTGTTCTCATCCCTTTGCTTTGTAAGTGTTGTCCTTTGCTGTTACACATGCTGTCTGCAAAAAATTTGGGGACAAATTCATCTGAGAATTGTTTGGTCTTTAATAATGAGTTTTATTTGTTTTTAAATTCCTGTAACACACCAATACATCTTCTGAAAAATATGATTAAAACTTGCTAAAACAAATATACTGTATTTGTGCAATATATATATTTATATTATAATAAATAGATCCTTTCAGGTTGTCTTCTAAAAATAAATAAATAAATAGTTTTATTACACAAAAAATAGCATACACAGTTAAAAGTTGTTACTCCCCAGTGTTTACAGAGCCGATTGTATTTCTTAGCAAAGCCCTTCTTCGCCTTAGCGACAGATGCTGCATTGTATGTTCAAATTTGGCTATCCAGCCACTGTAACAGTAAAGTAATTGGCAGCCAAACCTCTGATGGGTGTATCTATTCATATCTTTTGTGCTGACATTGTTTGTGAGTAAATCTCTGTCCTTCACCATGTGCTCTAAGGCGCTCTCTAAACAATCTCCATTAGCTATCACATTATCTAGAAGATGCTTCACTTTGTCAGAGTCAATTGTCGTGTTAACCACAAAGTCTCTCAGTCTTTTCAGGTGCTGCTTGAATATCAGTTGAACACGATACATCTCTGTCACGTTTAGTAAATCACTACTGTTGGGTGGCTTGGGGATATCATCATCAGCACGACAGTCATTTTTCTGGGATAAATTAAATAGTTGATCCTGGAATGGCAAAAACAAAACAAAAAGTCAATTAGGAGTTTATAACTACAAGTTGCAAAGTTACTGGTAAATGTAATTGGTCTGAATTTGTAAGTCAGATGCTAAAGAAATTAACTTACAGACCCCAAATTTGCATATTCATATCGTCATCTGTGGCATTGGTGTGAATCTTGGTGAATATCTGCATCTGGCCAGCACTCTGCTGCATCATCTTAATGGCTTGTATGAAAGTCAGGTTTTCCTAACAGATAATTTCCGTCTACTTCAAATGGACCTCATGCTTCAGTTCTTAAATCAGTCAGGGTCTTGATTGGTGGACGGTTTTACTTTGTGGAGTATTTGCAGAGTGTGTGTGTTTTTTTTTTTTTTTTTAACTAAGTACTGTTGCAGCTTAAAGTAAATTAAAGCTTTTATATGGAATACTCATGCTGATTTATAAATTTGCATTTACACAGTGAAGAAATTATGAAATTGAATTCCATTCTGAAGATTAAAAAAAAATCATACAGGCACACTAAGTGCATGGGAAAGGCACTATATAAATAAAGTGTGTTATTGTTTTTTTTTTTTTTTAACATTTACTGTTTGCATTGTAGGCAGTCAGTATGGCTTGTGACTCAAGATTAAACTAATGGGTTTCTGTTCGGTTCACATCACAGACTCACTATGTCTTTGAGGGACTTTGGTTGGAAGGGTTAAGTGCTATTTTTCTATTTTGCATTTCTTGTCAGAATGTGTTATTGTATAATGTATGTTTTACTTGTTAAGATTGTTTTGTTGTTCTGCAGTTAATAAAAAAAGATTGAAGTACAGAGTTGCCTTTTCAATTCACTCCACACTACTGGCTTCACTGTATGAGAGAGGTTGATCGTGCAGATGTTGTTCCAGTTATTGATTTAAATTTATCTGAACACTTAGTTAATGGAGGATGTTCATACATTTATTTGAGCCAATGTATCTGTGTATGCATGTGTGCAATAAATGTATATGTGTGTGTAGGTATGTAATATATAATATAATATTCTGTATATGTGTGTGTATATAGCTAAGAATGTATAGATATACTGTATATTAATAAAATGTATTACTAGTATAAGTATATTCAATTGTGTATTTAACGGAATAAAACAAAGTTGAAATATTTTAAAATCTATTGTTCTCTAATTTCTGCATGTTCATGCCTAATTTTTCAGAATAAGAAACCTGCATGTTTTTAGGAGAGTCGTATAAACATATGCCTTCTACATTTTAAAATTGCTTTTGCCTGCATGCTTAAATAGGTAGTATTCAGTGGAGGTGTTCCATCTGCACTTTATCCACTGTTGACCTTTTTATGTAGAATAAATGATTGTGGTAGGAAATTGTTCTTGCCATTATAAGGCTGCTTTTACTTTTTTTAGTTTGGAAGTTGTCTGCTCAATGCGAGTACTGTAAATAGCTCTTAATTTCTCATGTGATATGTGATGTGGGCTAAATAGACAATCGAGTAGAGAACCTCACAATGGCTGCTTGTTGAAACTGAGGCCTTGTAATTACTCAGGTCTATGAAATTTACTCATGTTTACGTGAAACATAATCTGCTGATCATAATACAATAACTGTACTGTTAGCACTGTCGTGTTTTCATAAATTGGTGACTGTGTTTCATCAAACAGATATTCACAACAGTCAAACGGTATACTATTCCAAATATGGGCACCTACATCCTACCACTCTGTACTGTTAGATGTAATTGCTATGAAAAAAAGCATCTTGGCTTAACGCTGTTAAGTAATTCTATATGATGATCAGTTTGCATTTTTTCTGTGTGTCACCATTACTATATAGTATATTTATTGTTCTGATACTTTGTGTTAAGCAATACTATAATATAACTTATAAAAACTAAACAGTAGCAGAAACACCTCCAGAAGCGAAGTCTGTTTTTGCTGATTTAATAATCATTTCCCTTTTTTTCTGTTTTTGTACTCACTATGCCAATAGAAATCATCTGCTTAACTTTGATTAACATTACAACAAAATATAACATTTTGGGAGTTTTAATCCATGGTAATCTGTCATGACAATGAGTGAACCTCTCAAATGCAGGTCACTTTTCTTAGCAACCTCTACTGAATTGTCGCTGTTTCAGGAGACACAGAAACATTTTAAAGGGCCATCTCTGAACAAAAAAAGTAGTTAATTAAATGAAATAATGAGACGGACATGACTGGTGTGTCAAAACTGTAGGTGTCTGAAATTGGTAAAATCCTAAAAAAAAAAAGCTAAAAGAATGTATAATTTGTTTTTTTTTTTTTTGTTTTTTTTTTTAAAAAGAATTCTTATCTATAAACTAGTTGAAAAGAAAGCTATTGGCCATAATGATGCTCCAGCGGGGTAAGTGTGGTAGCTCTGCACTTAGGGAGTAGCTCAGGTAGATGTATGAACAAGGTAATAATAATAATATTATGCACACAAATATTTAAAGTATAATTTATTTAAAACAAAATATGCTAGCAGTACATGTGTGTGTTGTGCCCATTGCATATAAAACACAAGATAGAATACTTACATAGCTTATTAAAAGATCTTTTGTTTGTCTTTTCATAAATTTTAGCAGAGTTGGGATGTTCTTTAATTCACAGGCTGTCAAGACGACCCCAGCACTGATGAACATGAGGAGCATCTGAAGACCTAGAAGAGAAAAGTTGGTATGTAATTAAAGGTTATATTTTGTTGCACTACTTTTTTAAGGTTTCAAATGTCAACCTTTTATCAAAGGCAAAAATGTTGATCGATTCACTCGTCTTCCCTCATTAAGAATTCTTTGTCTTGCATGGCAAATCTCTACAATGACTTTGTGTGCTGCAAAGACTTCACTTTCGTCCAAAAAAAAAAAAAAAAAAGAAATTGCCTTACCACTACAGAGTTTCATCTTGCAAAGTTTTATCTTCTACAAGTCTTAAAATGTGTCCTTGGCAGTCAGAAGTATCTGTGAAAGAGTAGCCTCTGATGCCCATATTTAAAGGCTGCTTCTCAGTCATAATGGAAACGGGCATCTTTTCCTCATCCTCTCACACGCACGTCTTCTAATTATTTCCTGTTACTTCCGTTCATGTATGCCTCTAAATAACTATAGTTGGGTTTTTTCTTTCCTTTCTAGGAAATTAAACTTGAAAGTATCATCAAAGGGGCTTCTAAATGTTTTCAGTTTAGTCTGTCCACTGCCTACTCCCTGTCTATGAAGGCAATGTTACACTTTTCACTATTTTGGTATTCGGATAATTGATGTGAAGGGTGGTATGGGTGCTGCTTTACAGATCTGGAGTCCTGGGTACAACGCCCACACCGGTGCATTTGCCCTGTGTCTGCCCAGCTTTTCTACCCACATTGCAGAAAGGTATCCTGGTCAGGTTCATTGTTCATGTGTAGATGTGTTTGTGATAGGCAGATACCCCATCACACCTAGATATCAATCATTCAACATTTATTTATATAGCACATATTCATACAAAAAAATGTAGCTCAAAGTGCTTTACAAAATGAATAGAAAAATAGAAGACACAATAAAAAATAAACATAAGTCAACATTAATTAACATAGAATAAGTAAGGTCCGATGGCCAGGGTGGACAGAAAAAACAAAAAACTCCAAGAGCTGGAGAAAAAAAATGAAATCTGTAGGGGTTCAAGACCACGAGACCACCTGGTCCCCTCTGGGACTATGCCAAAATAGGCTCCAGGTCCCCACAACCCTGAACTGAATTGGGCAGCTATGACAATTTTATATTTTGATGGCAGAGAGGGAGAAAAAGTTCTCATTGGGATAGCTGCTATGGTCGTTTTTGTCTCCTTGTTTGTCAAAATTATACAAATTGCCAATAAAGCACACGAATTCCCATATGCATTCTTGTGACAGTGTAACTTTATTTTAATTCGTTCTTTCTTAGAAGTTAAGCTCAGCTGTACTGCTATACCCACCGCAGCCCCACAGATACAAGGCTGGAGATTTAGGTCTCCAAAATGCCATTTGCAGCATATTGTTTGTGACATGGTGTAAAATGTCACCAGATCGTGACCTATCCTTCTAGTTTACTTATTTTAATATGGAGAGCATTTTACAAGAGATAAGCACAAAATGCTGAGCATGAATACAACTAACAAGAAAAAGGTGAAATGGTAATAAAAAATAAGGCATCAAAGTATTCATAGCATTTTTGAAATGTTCTAATCATACAGAAACTAGTGTTGACCTCTCTTCAAGCAGACACTAAAAGTGACTCATAGTTTGTTTTTTTTTGTGTTATCTGCTCAAAATTACATTTTGCAAATAACCTAAATTCAATATGAGTGTATGTAGACATCTACCCTGAATATGGCCCAAATAAGCAAAAGTAATATAAAAACAAATCCGCCAGAACAGCAGAATCCAATATGCTACTATGAACGGCAAAGCCAAGGTTACTACACTAGTTTGTTTATTTTTCATTGACAGCAGTCGGTCAACTTGGTGGCTCATGATGTTAAATGAGAGAAACAAAAGATCCTGTTTTGAACATGAGTATCTGTTTATTGAAACATGAACACAAGAGTGGAAGCAGGATAATGGTGGGTTATGATAAGCAGTGGTTTGTCGATTTCAATATGTCAATACCAGTCTGCAAGACTCAGAAATATTAGGCGCTTAAGGTGCGTCATGTTAGTCAGAATGTACAAGTATCTCACGCTGTCCAAGCTCATTGTTGTGTTTGCATATTTGGTTGTCCATTGGCTCTTGAAGGCATTATGTGACACTATCTTGTTGGACTTCATCAGGATGATTCAACGACCTGTCCTAAAGCTTATTTGTGTATGTTTGGGATTTCCGCTGCATGCTTGTGTCATTGATGTGAATCATTGACTCCACAAATTAATGATTGTAATCACTGTATATATCAGAAGGGGGGAAAGGGGGCAGGTGCTAATCTTGCTACTTGTGGTTATGAAATGTGTATGATATTCCAGCATAGTTTTTTTATTTTAAAAATTGACGTAAAGTTAGTTGGAGCAAATTACTTGCCAGACAATTCCAATGCGTTTGTTTAGACAAAAGTCATGATTGTTTTGACGTTATCATGTTCAGTGGCACGTACAAATGTGGTTAAAATCTAATCTAAAATTTTCCAGTTCTTGACATTTTTTGCTTTTCACGCTTCTCGAAGATTAGAACTGTGTCACATACATGTAAAAAAATAAAAATAACGGAGTCACATTTAACTGTGCGGTGAATGTGGACTTTGATATCCTTGAGGAAAACCAAATTAACTATAAGCAAGAAGGAACCGCTAGGGTCTAATATTACCAAAAAAAAAAAAATTAGTTCTTAAAGCAAAAATACTATGTGTATTGTTTTCATGGTTCCATTTGATTTGCTTACATTTGTATTTGCATATTTAATCATAATTGGATAACAAGAAAAAGAGAAATGGAAAAATCCACATCTAAAATGTGAATTTCCCCTTGGGATTAATAAAGTATCTATCTATCTATCTATCTATCTATCTATCTATCTATCTATCTATCTATCTATCTATCTATCTATCTATCTATCTATCTATCTATCTATTAATCTATCTAATCTATCTAATCTATCTATCTCTGCCATAAATCTAGTAGCAGCACACATCATTTTATGCTTTTGGAGCTCTTTCAGAATAGTTTGACACCTGGATGTGGCAAAGAGTGCCTGCTGTATTGCTAATGCAACACTATAGAATGAAACAAGTGCAGAGTTGGGGCACCTTTGTGGTGAAACTCGTTAAGTGCTGGGTTGGGATTCAAGACAGAAACTCGCAAGTTTAACAGTCAAAGCCGGATTATGTCAGTGCTCTGGCTTGTCACTTATTGCAAGGTAGGAGCTCAGACTCATGTCTTCTCTGGTCCAGCAAAGATCACCCTTTTCCAGTAGTTGGAAGGTTTATCAACATGGAACCTGGAAAAGGCAGGACTTGGGTAGTAGTGAGGGAAATGACCTCACTTGGCTGCTAAACATTCTTTGGATCTGCGGAGGAAATGGGGAGAAGGGTCTGGCAAACTTGACCTCTCCTGAAGGTGTCCCCTAAGCACTTGTGTCTGACACAAGTTTCTAGTAGTTCCAGTCAGCTGGCAGTTTAAAAAATATAAGTTTACAAAATGCACTTGTGTATATAAATTAGGAATGCCATTTCAACAATGCAATGTAAATAAGGCCACATGAGTGACCTTTCCTTTTTCTGGAAAAGTACATGATTGTTCTATTTGAAAGCCACTGTTGTCAGCTGGAACTCAGAAATCAAATTTGATGGTATAATAACTGTTATATATCTGCACACTAATTAAACATAAGAGATGATAAAGCCCAATAAACTTTGTCCGTTACATTCAAGTACAAATATCAAAATGCCAGGTTTTCCATTGTTTATCGTGTAAGAAGTTATTGGTCTACCAAAAATTTAAGGTATGCACAAAGGTAGAAAAGCTAGCCCGTCCCAATCATTCTGCTTAAACCACGTCTAACTACTTGTTCTTCATTTTCATCTTTTCTCGTTTCTTTGTGGGGTGGATGTGTTTCATCATCCTCCACCAAACAGTTCGATCTCGCAGCTTCTCTTCAATCTTTTTTTTTTTTCATTTATTTTATTGATTTTATTAAAATCAAATAACATTCCATACAAATAAGTCAAGTTTTACAAAAATAGGTTTGAAACAAATCAACACCCACCACTGAGAAAGAGAGTTAGGCATGCCGAGTAAAACTTTAAGCTAGTAAAAATAAGCAAATAGATAAATTAATAAATGAATAAAGATAAATACTGGAAAAAAATTTAAAAAGAGGGGAGGGAATCTGCTTCCTCAATTTAAACGCTTATTATAAAATGTTATTGATTAGATCCTGCCAGGTTTTGAAACACCAGTTTTCCACTAACTTAGAATAGGAGAGTTAGGATTCTTCCAGTTTAAGCAAGATAAATCTATGTGCCAATAGTGTAGTAAAGGCATTTACAGTTTTTGTCCTTCTCCACTTTAAGCCCATCTGGGAGTACACCAAACACAGCTGTTAGTGGATTAGGGGGGATTGGGAAACCAAGGCTGGCTGATCGGCATTTAAAGATTTTGGTCCAAAATGATGTTAATTTGGTACAGGCCTAAAACATGTGGCCCAGTGATGCTGCAACTTGATTGCAACGTTTGCAGGTTGGATCTTGCACTGGAAACATTTTGGGCAATTTTAAGCAAGACAGATGTGCTCAATATATAATTTTGAGTTGAATAATTGTATGGTTTGCACATTTGGAACTCGTGTGAATTCTGTGCATTGCTTTTATTTTATCTGTTCACCTCCACTTTGTCCTCCCTCACTTTCTCTTCCCCTTTACTTCCATTCCCATCACTCTTTAGCCCACATATTCAGGGTCTCCCCACATATTCAGGGTCTCTCCCCATCACGTGTCCACAGCACTTCAGTCTGCTCTCCTGGGCTATCTTAGTTATTTCTCCCACTTTGGTTGTACCTCTGATTGTTTCATTTTTTATTCTGTCCTTATTTGTAACTCCACACATCCCTCTCGACATTCTTATTTCTGCCACATCTAACAACTTCTCCTCTGCTCCTTTTACTGCTCACGTCTCAGCTCCATACATCATTGGTGGTCTTAATTTAAATGAACTGTCTTCTAAATGTGTGTTATACCCATGAGATAACATCAAGATCCTTGGATAGGTGACTGAGAAATATTTGCCAATGTGACATAGAGACCAGTGTTTGAATGCCAATTAAATCTCCACACTCTTTGATGGTATAGCAATGAGGTGTCGTATGACCAATTGTTAAAGCAACGCCTTAGTTTATAAGGACTAGGACAGAACAACCGCCATTCATTTCTTGACACTTCTCGTATGTCGAATCTGTATTGACCATTTTGTTAAAAGTTGACGTAAATTTTCCAAGCATGTGTTCATGTAGAAGAGCCTTTTTAATATAAATGGTATACCAAAACAGTCATCTCTGGTGATATTCCAGTGTCTAGTGGAAGTAATGGTTAAAAAACGCATTTGATAATGCGTTTGTAAGATGATCTCCAGATAACATACTTTTTAAAGAAGTAAATTTAGCCACAATACGTGATTAATATTATTGGAACATACAGTAAAAGAAATGTGAGGTTTGGCTTTTTAATTTACCAAAAAGACCCTTATCTTGCACCTCTGGGGTGAATTCCAGACTGCTAAATATCTGTTCAAATAAACACTTCTGTTCTTTGCTGATTTCCACCAAGACTATATAATGAAGAGGTAATTTCAACAATTCTTGTTTTTGCTCACATTTTTTTTTTTTGTCATTTTCTCTTTTTGAATCACTTTTTGCCATTGAACAAAGTTTTAAAAGTTGTGAGCAAGTTCGCAATAGATGTAAATAAGCTATTAAAGATTGGGGTGGAATAAGGTACAACAATCCAGTGAGAATGAAGGTTGGCGTTTAATTCTTGACAGTTTAAGTAAACATACACCAGACAGACACTTTTCTTGTTTTGCTTTTTCACAATTAAAAGTAACTTGAGTAGCCTGATAGAGCTCAAAAGGTGCGTTCTTTGAACAAAGGTCAAGAGGATGGAGCGCCGTACTGCGGGGTGCACTGATCACCAAATAATACCTCCTTCCGGCAGCATCAAGAATAATGTGCGAAGAAACGAAATTCAGGGAGTCAGCTGTTTAACTATTCAGTAAATTTATAAAAGAAATTAAAAGTTTGGTTAATTTTTTGATATTTAACATTAAATTTGCAGTACAGTAAATAATGTGTAATTTGACCATCTACAGAAATGCAGTGGTAATTTCTGATGCTCAAAAATGGCTTCCTTTTAGAGCTTGTTGCTCTCACTACAAAATATTTTGCATGTACCAGGCCACCGTTTAGAGGAAACTTTAGTGTCTAACTCTTCAGATCCTAAGCTTGACCATCAAAAGTGCAGTGTCACCTGGCCATCCTGTATCCTGAGGCCTCCTCTTCCTCTTGTTGTAGCTGAGCGAGCACCACACACAAGACTGCAAGTCAAACTGTTCAGGTGAAAGGTCTTCTGAGGATATCCTGATAAAATCCTCCAATGTTTAGAACTTTAGTGGACTGTGTAGTTTTGGCTTATATTGTTTTGTGAAGAAACAACCTATCCGTAGCGCAAGCAAGACTTCAACAAAGAAGTAAGGCTCACTTTTTTTTTTATATCCCCCCAGCCCCAAGATAAGCCCCATAAATCTACTATAAGGCATGCCTGCAAGCTTTCCTTTGGTGAAATTTCACCGCTTTCCACACAGTCTGGACGCCCATTCTTCAACAATATGGTTTTGTACCATTTTGTTGGCTTTTGTCAAACTCATCTTCTGAATAGGTGATGATGTCATTGAGCCATTACAGAATACAGGGAAACATCAAATGACCTCATCACTTGTCACGGTTCCAAATCTTGCTGTCTGTCTTCTAGCTCTGTGACTGTTACTTGAATTCTCCCCCACCCCTGTCGTCTGTTAGTTACGGTCATCTCTGATGCTTGCCTGACTCTGAAAACCCATGAGGTGGATGTTCTGAAATGTCATGTAGCTTTAGTTATACCTCTATATAAATAAAATGGGATGCTTGAGGATGTCCTAAACATAATTGTGGGACTGACATCCAGAGTGCAGTACATAAAGGAGGTTACACTGTGTTGTGATGGACTGCTCCCCTGTCCAGGGATTGTTCTTGCTTTGATTGTTCAGGCTTCAGCATCCCTACGACTCTGTTTTGTGTAAAGTGAATTATATACTGTGTACAGATATTGTAGGCTGCACATGTAGACCCTCATGAGCTCAGTCCCTTGTGAATCTCTGAATTTGTTCAAACAGCTTTGAGAATATTTATACAGTAGGTTTGGAAAAGAATCACCTTCTTTGAAAATAATCACATTTTGTTGTTTTATAGCCTAAAATGAACACACATTCACAAAAGTGTTTTTCAGCTTTATTTACTAAATGCAACCTATAACATCAAGGTAAAAGCTTTGTAAGCAATAGTTTGGAAAAATAAAAAAACTGATAAAAGATCTCCTGCTGTTTTGCTTTAATTACAGTCTTGAGTCTGTTGGGCTGCTTCTATACCAACTTTGCACATCTGGACTGCAATATTTGCCTAGTCGTCTTTACTGCACTGTTCAAGTTCAGCCAAACTGGATGGTGACCATTGGTGGACATTGCATCATTCTGCAGCTTTTTCAATAGCGTTTTAAGTCTAAGCTCTGATGACGCCATGCCAGGGCCTTAACCTTTTCTCTTTCAGCCACTCTGTAGTCAGTTTTGCTGTATGCTTCGGGTCTTTGTCATATTGAAAGGTGAACCTTCTTCAATGTTCTGGCAGAAGGCAGCAGATTTCCTTTGAGAATTTGAAGACATTTTGCCCCATCCATTTTTCCTTCTGTCTTGGCAAGTGCCCCAGCCCCCTGCTGCAGAAAGACAACCCCACAACTCCATACTTTCCTGTAGGTGTGGTGTGTTCTTTGGATGATGAGCTGTATTGGCTTTCCACCAGGTGTACCATTTGGTGTTGAGGCCAGATAGTTCGATTTTGGTCATGCCTGACCATAACACCTTTTTAAATTTGGCCTCAGAATCTTCAAGCTACATTTTGGTAAAGTTCAAAATAAGATTTAATGTGGCCTTTCTTAAGGAATGGCATTTTTCTTGCAACCCACCCATACAAGTCGCATGTCTGGAACATTTGTGATATTGTGGTCACATGCAAACAATGACCACTCTTTGCCATAAAGTCCTGTATCTCCTTCAAAGTTGCCATTGGTAGCCTCCCAGGCCAGTTTCCTCCTCGCTGTTATATCCAGTTTGGGGAGATGGCTTGATCTGGGTATGTACCTAGTAGTACCAAACACTTTTCACCTCTTATTTATAAACTTTACTCTGCTCCTAGGGATTGGTGAAGCTTTTAAAGTCTTTTTGTATTCATCTCCTGTCCGTCCACAGCTTTAACCCTGAGAACATTTGACAGTGACTTGCCACCCATCGTCAACTGTTTACTTTCAGTTGCTCCACCAAGCACCAGAATGCTCTGGGAATAGCTAAACTAATCACAGGGATTACAGTGTGGGAGCCATAGACCTTGGTGTGCAATGCAGAAGGTGATTACTTGAACCTGATTGTTTGGGGATGAGGGTGAGGGGGGTGATCCTTTATCAATCTCCGTGATTCTTGTTTCTTTATTTTTATTTTTCTGAACTGTTGCTATTATATATCTTTGACTTGGATGATACAAGTTGCATCGAGTAAATAAAACTGAAAAATATTTTTTGTGTGTGTTTTCATTTTAGGCTGTAAATCAAAAAATGCGAATTATTTTCAAGGGGGATTCTTTTCTATAGCCACTGGATGTCTTTGTGTGCGTGTTCCCCACTGTTTGATTTTCTTCTTGAAAAGCCAATGCACTTTAAATAATACTGTTGCATATAGTGTGATTGCATTGCTGTCAATTAACTAATTTTACTGCAATTTCCCTATGAAGTGTACAGGAGTTGCATGCCCTGACCTCTAGGTTTTGGATTTTATGAGTCATTTTTCTATAGTAACCTTCAAGGGTTTTGATGAAGTTGGCCTGCTATATTTATTCATGGGCACATTGGTGACATGGAAAAATTAAACAATCATAAGGTCTCACCTTTTAAACTACAATGCTTCTCACATTTTGGGAAATCCACAGTTTTACTTGTCTTTCAAGTGCCAACTAAGCAAAGCATTTATTTTTAGTTTTTCTCTGTTTGCAGTCATGGGCACAGCACACACTAAACAGGGTCTCGTTTTGCTGGTGTGTAGTGTGATGTAGTTGGTTATATTACCTGCTGTGATGATGTGAGGGTCTGCTGTCACTCCTCACAGTCATAAATTGTATTTGTCTGTAAGGTTTTTGAGTTTATTCTGAATATATTAAAAATGTTCAGTCCTTTTTTTGTTTATGCCGAGTATGAGATGTATATCTGGTTTCACAGACAGCTTTTTTTTTTGCTCTGCAAATCTTTAAGGAAGTTTATATTAGTAGGCTTTTGAGATTCATGTCCCTTTCACCTGTGTGTACAGCAGCTCTGTCTAGACAGTCAGCTGACCTTAGCATAATACACTTGACATTACCGGCAATGAGAACATCGATTCCCTTGACAATCTCAAGGTAGTATTCACCGTCGGTCAGCTACATCATGCAGGTGCGTTGTAAAGCTGCATCACCATCTAAAGTTCTTAATTTGCATTTTTTATTTTCATTTACTTATTTTTTAACCTTTCATTGTGGATACGGACAACAACCTTTCTTGTTGGATTTAACCTACAAACATTTGTGTTGAATTATTGTCAGAGACAGTGGGTTTTTTTTTTTCTTTTGCTAGTTTTTAAACTTTCTGGAATTTCTTACAGACATAATTGTCAGTTAGTTGTTTCAATCAGGCATCATCTAACCCACTATATCCTAACATAGGGGTCTGCTGGAGCCAATCCCAGCCAACACAGGGCACAAGGCAGGAACAAATCCCGGACAGGGTGCCAGCCCACTGCAGTAGTTGTGTCAATATACTTTTAAATAAAATGGATATTTCTTGTTGTGTACAGTGAAGTAATATGTTAAACTAAGAAAATTTACAACTCCAAGGAGGTTCTCCTCGAGCTTTATAACACACTGGTGAGGCCTCATCTGGAGTTGTATAGTTTTAGTTTAGTTTTTATTTCACTAAGGCATGTGTGTATCAGCTTCCCCAGAAACATCTCCCGCAAAATTTGCATGGATCTCCGCTCCATGTGAGCTGTTGCTCCATCCTGTTGAAACCAGGCATCCACCACATCCATTTCTTCGAGACGATGAGACGTTCTGAAGTGACGATGATTGTTGCTTCCCCCTGCTTAAAAAAGTAAGGGCACAAGAAGGGTGCTGCAAGGATCTGTGATCCCTACTCTTTGTGGCTTCTGTTTGATGCATTGTGTCCTAGCACCAGAAGTATTCCCAGGTCCCAGATAAAAGAAGCTGCTCAACTGCATCCAGGCTAGTCCGAGTCGAGTGGGTTATTGTGGGGACAAAGCTTGCCTAGAAGAGTGGAAGGAGAAGAAAATGAGGATTGTTGTCATTTGCAAAGCCTTTTGTAAGGTATTCTGTGACAGTAAAACATTTTATTGATCTCAGTGTATTTAATTAGATTTTTTTCTTTGTTGAGTATCCTGGCCAGTGTCCCCAGCCTGTCCCTTTTGAGTGTTTTTTTTTTTTTTTGGGTATGCCTCTGTACCATTGCATGCAAATCACAGCCCTGCATGAGATGTCATGGTGGACATGTTATTTAAGGACAAGACATGCTTCAGGGGAGTGTCTGGACTTTGTGAAAGTCTTTAGGACAAACTTTTATTCCTAGAGCATCTTGGCTGTTGGCCCCTTTTAGTGCTTTGCTCATTGAACTAAAAAGCTAACATTTGTTTCACTTGTGTCATGAACTCCGCTTTCGGTTGGCCTAGTTTCTGTTATTAACCTGTAAAATAAATCTCTGCCAGTTGTCATTTGGTTAATGTCTACTGTGGAGTCTTTCATTTGTATGGAAAGATGACAGAAATGGTCTGCCAGGCCTGTATGTTATTCTGTGCTACCCATACTGGAATTTTTCTCTGGGGGGTTTCTGCAAGGTTTAAGGAAAGCTGTATGGAAACAGGAGTAAGGGGTGCATCAGGTAAGATGATTTGTGCCTTCTGTTAAATAAGGTCTGTATTTTATTACAGTTTCTTTTATGTGTTTCACGTTGGTTGAACATGCAAGTAAGAATTTTGCTGTGCTCTGTGCACGTTATCGTACTTTTGCTGCCTCTTAGTAGTACCTTAGTGGTTCACCTGAAAGCTCTTGACTTGTTCCAGAAGATTGTGTGAGTTGTGACTGATTGTAAAACCCTTAATGGGGGAAAGTTGACCAGAATCAAGGCAATCAAGAATAGATTCCAGATTTCAGAACCCCCCGCAATAGATGAAAATCCGCGAAGTAGAAACCATATGTTTGTATGGTTAGTTTTACATATTTTAAGCCCTTATAAACTCTCCCACACTGTTAACATTATTAGAGCCTTCTAGACATGAAATATCACCCTTTAGTCAAAAGTTTAAACTGTGCTCCATGACAAGACAGAGATGACAGTTCTTTCTCACAATTAAAAGAATGCAAACATATCTTCCTCTTCAAAGAATGGGGGTCAGGAGCAAAGAATGTCAGAGAGAGAGATAGAGATAAGCAAACAATCAAAAAATCAATACGTGCTTTTGGGCTTTTAAGTATGCCGCAGCACCGTGATTAAGCAGCATTTTTTAGAGGAGCGTCCGTATCCTTTAGGCAAACAGCCTCTGTGCAAACAGCTCCTCTGATCACACCCCCTCTGTCAGGCGCAGGGAATGTCAGAGAGAGTGAAAAGTAAACAATCAAGCACGGCGCGGGAAGCATATCGTATATCATTGAGAAGTTTTATTTAATACGTAATACATGCTCTGATTGGGTAGCTTCTAAGCCATCCGCCAATAGCATCCCTTGTATGAAATCAACTGGGCAAACAAACTGATGAAGCATGTACCATAAATTAAAAGACCCATTGTCCGCAGAAATCCGTGAACCAATGAAAAATCTGTGATATATATTTAGATATGCTTACATTTAAAATTCGCGATAGAGTGAAGCCGCGAAAGTCGAAGCGCGATTTAGCGAGGGATCACTGTAATTAAAAAGGAAGGCTCGGTTATGGAACACACTCTGAACCCCCAGGAGGCTATAGCAATGGAGAGAATGGAAACAAAACATGCCATGCCATGATGACCAATGCAGCACATCATCTCTGTGACGCACCAACACTGAGGACTTTCAGCCAACAAATTATCAGCAGAAGTGTGTCAGCTGGGCATCTTTTATACCAATACATGCGCATAGTGCTTCACTGGTACTGGCACTGACAAGTCAGAAGTTTTATTTCTTTTGAATTTTCTTTCTTTATAGTCATACCGGTGGGTGTTCAGACCAAAGTGTGTGTGTGTATGTTTGTTTATTTATTTAATTACTTATCTATCTGTAAAAAGTGAAATTTCCCTCTGAGGATACATAAAGTTCTATCCATCTATGAATGTACCTATTTATCTAGCGGGAGGTTCAAACTCTACAATGTCTCCTTAGGTGATGTCACAAACAGCAGATCACTTTGAGACATCCATCCATTGTCCAACCCGCTATATCCTAACTACAGGGTCATGGGGGGTCTGCTGTAGCCAATCCCTGCCAATACAGGGAGTATGGCAGGAAACAAACCCCAGGCAGGGCGCCAACCCACCACAAGGCGCACACACACCCACAAACAAACTAAAAATGGCAAATGAAGAAGGAGATTCTTGTAAGCAGAAGCTCCAGTCTTTACAATCCCAAGATTTGTATAGATTCCTCAGCCATCTTGGGTCCAACAAATAACCCAAATGGCTATTGACACTCTTAACTATTATTTGTAAAGCTGAAATGTTTCACTGTGCTGAAGGTTTTTTT
Source organism: Polypterus senegalus (assembly GCF_016835505.1). NCBI lineage: Eukaryota > Metazoa > Chordata > Cladistia > Polypteriformes > Polypteridae > Polypterus > Polypterus senegalus. The sequence goes on from NC_053165.1 coordinate 64,096,289, forward strand.
TTTTAAAGTGCTAGATTTTGTTAAGACTCTCATGCTCCTGCTGCAGATAAAATCAGCTTTTGGGTCTCTCTTTCTGTGTGTAGCAGCAGATGTTGCTGTTTGAGGTTTCGGCTTCCTATCACTGATGGAAATCATTGTTAGTTTCATGGGAGTTCTGCGGCTCAACACTTGACTTGGTCAGCATTTTTTGCCTTTTCCCCAGCACACAATTTTATTATGTATGTGTGTGTGTATAATATAGTACTAGCTGAGCTACACATCTTAGACTCGTTCCTATCTAAGTAATTGACATCTGCAGTGCACTATCTGTTGGAATGTATTTTGTAATGCGTGTAGTAATAAAATGCCTGCTTTGCATTTGTTATTCAAACAGATGGCACATCGCAAACATTTGCAGTTATAAAATGCATTACTCCAAATGCCGCATATATGTCTCTGTTATATGCCACTTGGTATGGGATGGGTAAAAGCAGTGTTAATGTTTGTGATGTGCAATCTGTTGAACTGCCAAATGCATTGCATACAGTGCATCCAGAAAGTCATCACAGCGCATCACTTTTTCCACATTTTTTATGTTACAGCTTTATTCCAAAAGGGATTAAATTCTTTTTTTTCCTCAGAATTCTACACACAACACCCCATAATGACAACGTGAAAAAAGGTTACTTGAGGTTTTTGCAAATTTATTAAAAATAAAAAAACTGAGAAAGCACATGTACATAAGTATTCACAGCCTTTGCCATAAAGCTCCAAATTGAGCTCAGGTGCATCCTGTTTCCCCTGATCATCCTTCAGATGTTTAATTGGAGACCACCTGTGGTAAATTCAGTAGATTGGACATGATTTGGAAAGGCACACACCTGTGTATAGAAGGTCCCACAGTTGACAGTTCATGTCAGAGCACAAACCAAGCATGAAGTCAAAGGAATTGTCTGTAGACCTCCGAGACAGGATTGACTCGAGGCACAAATCTGGGGAAGGTTACAGAAAAATTTCTGCTGTTTTGAAGGTCCCGATGAGCACAGTGGCCTCCATCATCTGTAAGTGGAAGAAGTTCGATTTCACAAAGTTTGCTGCTTCAGTGCCTTTAAATCTTTTTGACATGTTTCTGTGGTATACTGAAGTATAATTGCAAGCATTTCATAAGTTTCAAAGGCTTTTATTGACTTTTACATTAAGTTTTTGCAAAGAGTATTTGCAGTGTTTTCCCTTCTTTTTCAAGGTTTTTGCAATTTGCCCTGGCAGGTTGTCAATCAACAGCTGGGCCAAATCCTGACTAATGGCAGCCCATTCTTGCATAATTGATGCTTGGATTTGTCAGAATTTGTGCATTTTTGTTTGTCCACCTGCCTCTTGAGGATTGACCACAAGTTTTCAATGGGATTAAGATCTGGGGAGTTTTCTGACCATGGACCCAACATTTTTGTGATTTGTTCCTCCGAGCCGTTTAGTTACCACTTTTCCCTTATGGCCCAACATTGTTGGTCACCAAACTGTTCTTGGATGGTTGGGAGAAGTTGCTAACAGAGGATGTTATGGTCCCATTGTTTATTCATGGCTGTGTTCTTAGGCCAAATTGTGAGTGAGTCCACTGCCTTGGATGAGATGCAACCCCACGTGACATGAATGATCTCAGGATGCTTTACTGTAGGCATGACACAGGACCGATAGTAGCGCTCACCTTTTCTTTTTTTCAGATGTCTCAAACAATCGGAAAGGGGATTCATCAGAGAAAATGACTTGACCCCAGCAGTCCTCGGCAGTCTGTACCTTTTGCATAATATCAGTCTGTCCCTGGTGTTTTTCTTGGCTTCTCTGCTGCCCTTCTTGATGCCCACCAGGCCATCCTTGAAAAGTCTTTGCCTCATTCACACCTGCCTGCTGCCATTCCTGAGCAAGCGCTGCACTGGTGATGAGCCGATCCCACAGCTGAATCAACTTTAGGAAACGGTCCTGGCACTTGCTGAAGCCTTCTTCACCTCTCTATTCTAAATCAAACAGCATGACAGAGTGATCTCCAGCCTTGTCCTCGTCAACACTCTCACCCATGTTAACGAGGGGATCACTGAAATGACGTCAGCAGGTCTTTTTGTGGCAGGGCTGACATGCAGTGGTCTTTTGGGATGAAGTTAATTTTCTTGGCAAAGAAGAACTTTGCAATTAATTGCAATTCATCTGATCACTCTTCAGAACCTTCTGGAGTAGATGCAAATTGCCATCATAAAAACTAAGGCAGCAGACTTTGTGAAAATTTATATTGGTGCCGTTCTTAAAACATTTGGCCACAACTGTACAGGATGAGTGTGCCAGATCACATGTCCCATCGGGGATGTTCATCCTCCACTAATCTTAACCGCGGTGTAAACAGGCGGAGCTCTAGAGGTCTGCAGCTAGACTGTATTGGCGTCCACTCTGTCTACGTGGAGCTCCAGAGTGGAGGCTGCAGAGATAAATACCTGTTAATGTTTGTAAGATCTGCCATTTGTGGGAACAAATGCAATGCATTTTACTACTGCAAATGTTTGAGATGCACATCGGTTAGAGTGACCAAGACATAGCAACCACACTGACACACAAGCATTTATCCTTTTATTAAGGTGAATTTTATATATTTTGTGTGTGTGTGTAATATATATATTTTTGTATATATTTTTATATATATATTTTGTTTATTTTTTTTTATATGTATATATTTTTGTTTTTATATATATATTTATATTTTTATATATATATATATATATATATATATGTGTAAGATATTGTGTTCTTACAGTGTTTGACATCCTATAATTGATAATCAGTGTTTAGTTTCATGGAAGTTTTAAGACTGTCTGTCTCTCCCCAGCTTCATCCTATTTCAGAATGGATTTTGCAAAGTGATAGCTGGAAATATACACGTGTTTCTTATCAGTATATAAAAATAAAGTGTCTGTAGCCACCACAATTACTGCTTCCTGTCCACCCAAAAGTCCGTCATTCTTCTAGTGTTCCTGCCTTTGATGTGATGGCTCAGTGGTGAGCTCTGGCATTGGTGACCTTTCACTCAGTAAAGCAGGTTTGGAGATGGTTGTACCAGATGATAAGTGGCGGAGGTGAAACAGGAGGCTGGCCTTTTTAGTGTCTTAATTCATTATAGTGGCCAACATTCTTGCATAATATAATCAATTTTCGAATGGGGTTGTTTTTAAATTGGAAACTGTAGTGTAAAATGGCCGTGCTTGTTGATGTGACATGTTCTAATATTAATCCTACAGGCTTATTTACAGCCAGCTCACAGTGATCATAGGTCGTCTCTTTTTTTCTGTACGTACGACATAGTATCATCAAGTGGCTCCCATTTATTCTAGGCAAAAGCTCAACGGTCTTCCCCGTGTTTAGTTTCTCATCTTTGTTTTTCTTTCCAGTATGGCTCAAGCACATCTTGAGGTTATGAGTTTGTTGTATAAAGCATGTTGTAGACTAGAAGACGGCAGGAATGGTAACACTGTAGCTGTTCTCAGCCCGTTTTAGAAAAACATGCCATTCTTGGCATTCAATTTCCGGTGGCAGGTACTCATCACCTTTCATGACAGCATTGAACCACATAAACCCTGGAAGGGGTGCTGAGTCATCACAGGACCACTGGCTAATTTTGCTTTGGAAAAATTAAAAACAAAAAAAGACAAGTGTCCACATCTTTTATTTTGGACTTTGAAAATGTTTATGATGCCCACCACTCCTGTGCTGTAGTCAAGGTGTTAGTTTAGGAAAGGAGCAAATCACACTCAGCTCAGGGATATGTAACCTCAGAATTTTGCACATTTTATTGTTTAAAAGGCTCAAATCGCCTTGTTTTAGATGCAGGGGTTATTTCACCTGTGTTTTAATTCACAGTAAAATCAATTTTTGATGTTGTCAGATGAGTACTGCAGTAGTACGTCTTTTTTTAGCAAGAGCAGGCGAGATGCTATTTCAGTCAGCGTTTACGTCACTTGCCCTTTAGAAATTGACTGAATCTGTGCTGTTGTAGAAAATTGGGGACATCTTGGAAATATGTCAGAGACTTGATGAGAGAAAAGGAAGCATTGTGGTTGGTGAGCTGACTGAAGCAAAAGCTTCTATCAAGTTATGACATGACGGTCTTGTTCAAATATAGTCCTCTACAGCATGAGAGCATGTTCTCTCCCTGTTTTGGAAATGCAACTTGCTGCTGTTGTAAAATGTCTAAAAGCATTCGAAAAAGGGTTGAGCATCCTGAACCAAGATCGGTCGCAGTTTTTGTGGCTTTTACTTGGGTTTGAGTAAGTCAAGAGAATATAAACAAGTACAGTCTAAAAATGGATGAGGCTGGGTGGAGTGTTCCTGTGGAATATAACACAGTGCTTGGCTTTTCTGATCTTCTTTGATATTCCAAAATCATATGCATGTAGAATGACCTAATGGCAATGAAAGATGTCATTGTATGGACCTGTCCAAATTCCAAACCTGCCTTATCCACTGCTGTCAATCAAACCCACACAGTAGGGGCCCAGGCATGAGAATCCCCCTTGGGTTAGTTGCCAGTGCATCACTCCAGCATTTAACCCAGAGCCTGCCATTCCGTTAGGTGGCATGAGGGGTGCCTATCGCACCGTCTGGGGCTCCAAATGGACTCTGACCGGCACTCATTTAAATTAGCCTAAATTGCCTAATCTTTGGGAAGCGGGCAGAAATCTGAATAACCAAAGGGAAGGTGACTGGACTGAGAATCCAGTCTGACCAGTGGAGTCTTTGTCATCCAAATGATAGTGAAATGTTGTTAAGCAGAAAAGGGTTGTGGCCAACAGGGGTGCTGCTCCCTGTTAATGTGTTCTTTTAGAAATGGTGGAAGTATTAAGACAGGAGAAATATGGTACCAAAGAGAGGATATTTTCACCATGGCCACAATCCAGCAAAAAATAAAATGCGTACTTGTATCTACAATCATGGTTATTGATTGTCCCAATCCTGGGAAGCACATTAGCCATGCAACAAAGTGGAGACTTGTCCATTGTTGGAAATTCTGGCACTGGGTTTTGCTTGAACCTCTTTTTTTGTTTCCAAACTCTGTTGCAAAGCTTTGTATTTTCTTCTTCCATGAAGGAGATAGAAGTGCCTTGTAAACAGTAATAAATGTTTCATCATTATTATTTCACAGGGTCATATGGGGAAAGAGATGACTCCTTTAAGCCTTGTTTTGAGATGTAGCTTGGTGGCACATGGCTAATTATGCAAGCAAATTAGCCATGCGGCACTGCACAGGCACTACATGAGGTTCAGTGCTGTCCAGTGTCAGACACCAGATAAAAGTCCAATAATTGTTTTATTTATACAATAATGTCCACAAAGCACCCTCTACTCCACAATACTCATAAACAATAATCAATACTACAATAAGCAATCCTCCACACCCAGACGTGTTGTTCCCTTCCTCCCAAGTCAGCTCGCCCGTCTAGGATCTCCCACAGTCTTTTATAGTCCTCAACCCGGTAGTGTTTTTCTCTCTCTCTGTCCATGTGACTGGCAACACCTCCTGTGTCAGATAAAAACTCCTTTTCTTCAACCCGGAAGTACATCATTTCTTCTGTCCACGTGACTGGGATGTACTTCCGGACTGTTGGGAAAATAATCCTTGTTCCTCCCTGCAGCGTCCTCTAGCGGCCCCTATGGTATCTAGCAGGGCTGTGGATAAAAACTCCATTGTCCAGGATTCCCTGCTGGCATTCGGGGCACCTCCATGCTGGAGGGAGGGCTCCATCTGGCAGCCTGGGGGTATTGGCCGGGATGAATGGCTGGCCATATACCACTATGTGTGTGTGTGTGTGTATGTATGTATGTATGTATGTATGTATGTATGTATGTATGTATATGTGTATATGTGTGTGTATATATATATATATATATATATATATACACACACACACACACATTCCCCCTGCGCCCCATGCTTGCTTCGCTCACCAACACCCCGGCCTGTGCACCAAACAACAAATCTTTTAATTCTTATGGATACGTCTCTTCACTGGTAAGAAACACTACTTTTCCCTGATGGCAACACAAATTAGACGATCTTAAAGTCTCCGACTTAAAGTTTAAATCAGAACAATATATTCGATTTCTGTTCGCCGTTATGTTTTTTCACTGAGTAATAATTTCCGTTTCTGGTAATTCAATCTTTACTATAATTTTTTTGAGACTTTTGAATTTTAGTACTTCCATTATCTCTGACCTGCTCTGTATGTATATGGTGCCAATGTTTTTGAACCTCTTTACAACATTCTACTTTGTCATCTACTCTTTGTCTTTTATTTCCAGCCCCGAGTGTGGTTAAATCTCTTGGCACAAAGTCCCGTCTCTTGGGACTTCAATGTATCTCTCTGAAAAAGTCTCGTCTTGTCCCAGGATTTTTTTATATAATACTAGAGGGCTTCGCCCCCTGCTCGCTTTGCTCACCGACCCCCAGGTTTGGTCCAGTGGAAATACAATTTATTTATTCACTTTTCATTGGAATTATTACATATGCATTATGTTCACTTTTTATTTTAAAACTTCCGTAAAAACGTCTTTAAACACTTTTGTTCTTTTGAGTTCCAACATACTGAATCTTTTAAATGGGGTCCATGAGACATGTGCTTAATGACTTTGTACCATAAGTCAGGACAGGTTTCTCTGTTTGGAATCTCAGCACAGGCAAACCAATTTACATCATCAGCAGTTAATAATGTAGTTTGCAAAGTAACTAATAAATGCTTGTGAGGCATACCCCATGTTTGAAATTCGATGGTGTAAATCTATGCTCTGATTTACCAGAACACCATTTCGATTATTATTATTATTACTGCCCTTAGTTTGCGATGCTACTCTTTCTTGTTTGTTTTTAGATAACTGTGATTTTGTTTGAAAATGTTGTATGTAGAGTGGGGCTATATATATATATATATATATATATATATATACACACACACACACACAGACACAGGGTTTTGCAAAATTACGTTTACAGTTGTTCGTATGGAAAAAGACATGCATGTTATGATTATTACAATAGCAATATTAAGTTTATTAACTCAAAAGAATGTCACATAATGGCACAGTGCACTTAGGTACAGTCTAGTAAATGTTCAAATTGCTGGCCTTGGATGCTGACAACTGTAAACCTACTTTTGCCCCACCCTGTATATATATGGGCATGTGTGATGTGATGTATATACAGGATGAGTCCAAATTGTGTTAACATTTGAATGTCAGAAACAATTCATTCACAAAACATACTTGACATGTGCAAGGTGATTTACAGGAATGTCTCAACCTGTTTGCCATCATGTTCAACACACAAAAACCAACGAGCAACAGTACCATTTAAAGGCTGAACACACACAGATGATACCACAATCCATATTCTGCCCTTCATGTTATTGATACCACGAACTTTCCAGCTATACACTCGCTGCTTCACCATATCCCATAACCAGAAATCACAGGGTATCAAATCGGGGTAATGTGGAGGCCATGGCAATGATCTACCACGGCCTATCCATTGACCTGGAAATGTGTGGTCAAGATAAAAATAATTCATTAGTGTTAACATAATTTTGACTCGCCCTGTATATACATCACATCACACATGCCCATATAGCTCTGCAATGATCTTTGAGTACTCAAATGTGAGTTTTGTGCATAGCCTTTACAGCTCTGTGATGTACGCTTTCCTCACAAAGCATCATGGGGGCATTGGAACCAAAAAATGTCCACAGGGTGACTTTCCAGCAAAGTAAAGGTCACTGGTAAATACAGCATATTTACTGCAAACAACACTTTGGTGTTGTTCCATCCATGTTGTCCTCAGAGAATGGCCTATCCCCCACACTTCCTACTGTCCTGTTTGTATGCATTTAATACTGTTGGACACTCAAATTGACCACCGAACTCCACAGTTTTGTTTTTAGCACCATCATCTACAACTGTATTGTTGATTGTATAACAGACAGACCTCACCTTTTCAGATTGGCAGCATCACGTCCTCCATGCTGTCCCTCAACACGGGCATCTCACATGTTTGAGTGCTGAGCTTGCGTCTGTGCTATTTGTTCACTATTGGTTGTTTGGATGGACACAAGGTCAACATCACCATCAGATGCTCAATTACCAACAGTGATGAGACGGCTGACAAAAAAGAAGTCTACCTGCTGATTCAACAGTGTTAGGGACAACAACTAATGAGCCTGCTCAGAAACGTAGAAGTATATGGAGCCCCACACTGCCATCGAAAACCGATGGGGACGCTGGCAAAAGTGTAGCACCTACTTAGGACAGAATTCACAGAGTAGTATAATAAGTTAATGGGTGAAAGCAAATACAAATGTTACAAATTAGTAATCATGTCACAAGTACACATAAAGACACAGATGTGCTTTAAAGACTGATGGTAGCCCAACTGTATCTGTCCATTCACATCATTGAGCGACATCCAGTTGACAACTGAGAAAAGGAAAATGGAAACTCAGTCAGTGGCGGAAATTAAACTCTAGGGGTACGCTTTGACCTGTAACAGACAAATTTAGATCCAGGATCCATTGTGTCTGAAGACATCAGGTGGGTGGCCATCGTTTTCAGTTCTTAGCAGTGGGGTTTTGTTTTTTCATTTAATTAAAGTCAGTTGCAGGTTAATTTAGGGGTACATGAGTGGGTCTTAATTATGGCTGTAGTGATCATTGCCTGCTAATGAGGGGTCATTAATCACCAGAGCACTAGAAAAATATTTAAGAGTGAGCATCGCATTTTAGTCGCTTTGAAACTTTCTACAGCCAAGTAAAACACTCGCACTCGGTGGTAGTACCAGAGATGTTCACCGGAGGGCAGTGAGCGCCACTATTTAATATTTGCTCTGAGGTTTGTTTTTCTTGAAGTACAGTAGTCTTGTTGTGTCTTACTTGCATGTCTGACTACTTTTTAAGCTGTTTGAACTTGTTGCTCTTCTAACTATAAAGCTTTCCAATACTGTTGTCTGTATATTAGATTGACGGTCCCAAGGCACCCCAAATATACCACTTAAGTGTATTTGCTATGTGCTATGAATATGACTACAGAACCTGGGGCAGGTATGGCAGGGGCTGCATGACATATATAAATATAAATGTATGTATTTATATTAGTCACTGTGCTCTGTGCAAATACATTTTATAAATCTGTCTCTTTCTACTCACATGCACAGGGGCTCATCATTTAGAACTGCTAGGCAAGCATTTTAAGACGAGACAAGTTAGGGACAACTGCAAAATGGGCAGTGACACAAAGGGGCATTGTATACTGTTTTGTGTGTGTCAAAGTCAGCATGAAACTGTATCCTCTTTGTCTTGTTTGGAATGGCATGATTCACGTAAGTGGGGGCCTGCACATGAAGAAAGAGTATAAAGCCTTGGAACATTGCCCGGCACACCTTTGAAGCCAAGGACGGGTGGGAGATAACGTCATCCGATCCTGAAAATCCTTCCAATGCAGTGATGAAAATGGCAGACACTACACTTTGGGCCCCCACTGCTGAACTGGGTTCTTGCAATGGCTTGTTTCGTCTGTTATGCAGCGTAAGCCGTCATTAAAGAAAGCTAAGTTATTTTTCCTAATGTGATTTCTTACCGCTGTATCACTAAGGGAGGGGTATCACCTTTTAATATCATATACTAATAATAATTCTTTGCATTTATATAGCAGTTTTCTCACTACTCCGAGTGCTCAGCAATTGCAGGTTAAGGGTCTTAGCCTCAGTGCCACCACTCCGCCCAATATATATCTATATAGATTCAGGTTATGTAACATGCAGCAATTACAAAAGAACTAATTGCAACAAGGGAGCTAACGCCCCCTGCTGGATACAATTATATATACTGTACTGTTGAAAGTAACTCTACAATAAATTGTAAAAAACCTAATGATCTGAATGTGGCTTCCCACTGCAAACCTTGGGGCTAATTAGACAGCTAGTATATTATGCTTATGTATATTTATGTATATTGTAACAGAAAACAGACACAGCATTTGGGGTCCTTAGCCCTGTATACTGTAACAAAAGTATGGTCAATTGCCGCCGTTTTACAAAAACTCAAAAGACATAGAGGGATGGGAAGATGGGCAATTTATGGGATCAGACCGGAAATTAAACGGTGGGATGCTGGGAAAATCGTGGTGCTGGATGTGTGGCTGACGTCATCACATGGGGACCAGAGGGAAGAAAGGAATCCGGAAGTGTTGAGGCTTTTTGGATCATCCGGGCGGTATTATCGCGGCGCCTCCTTGTCCTTGCTGAGAAAATAAGAAGAGAAACATTAGTCCGCTGCCGTTGTCCCCTGGCACGACTTGTCGCGGTGTGTCTCGGGTCTTTAAGCTGCTCCCCATGCGCTCGTGCGTGACAATATATAATATAAATATTTATTAAAGGCACTGTATAGTACAGTATATGCAGGGGCAGATCTACCATCTGGGTGTGTGCCCAGAGACTCTTCACCCTAGTGGTCCTTTTCACCAAATACCCCCCAGCACACTGAAACAATTGAGTCTCTGTGTGCCCAAATGAGCTTAGGGGATCCCCCAGTTCATCCCATTCCTTGCTTGATAAAAATCCAGTCTCTGCCCACCAAACACAGATACCTTGAAGCATTAAACTACTGGGTGTCCATGCGCTACATTAATGGTAGGATCAACTCTAAGGAGATATGTCGCTAAAGGGCCTCTGGGGGTCTTATTCTGGCCTTGAATATATATTGTACAAAGTCACTCAACTATAGATAAAAACTTGATTGATCTCAAAAGTGAATTTCCCTTGGTTTAGCAGCAACATAGATACCTTTTCTCACTTCTGTGTGGAGTCCGTTTTTCTTTTCTTGGTTGAGATTGTTGTCGCCATGTTTTGAACTTGCTCAAGCCGATGGAGGTCTTTCCTTGGTAATCCTGACCAAGATGCCTTATGGCTAACAACAAAACCATAATGGCATTTTCTGGCCTAGCAGTGTGTCATAGAGATTCGACGTGTCTAACATTCCTTAAATGGAAGAAAAGACATTAAGCAGTCTGCTATCTGAGTAAAAAAACTAAAAAAAATCTTCAGTAGGACCCCTGGGCAATGGAATGAACTAAAGGAGAAGAAGGAGGATGTTAGTTAAGATGGTTTCTGATTTTGCTGTGGTGTTCTTCCACTGTGTCTGGGCAGTCAGAGTCTGTTTGACTTTTTCAGGTGTCCCTTGTCACTGCCCAGCAGCACACTGACCATCATGGACTGGCACAACATTCTCTGGAACTTTGAGGACATGAGTCTCTTCATTGCCTTTTTGCATACTTCATCCTGACTTCTGTACGGGTGGTCCCACAGGTGTTTAGAATTTGGCATATCTTTTCTTCCATTATAGAGGCTGATCTCGGGTTTCCTAACATGCCAGAACTCCACATGTCTTAGTATTACCCTGTTCTCTCAGCACTGCGTGATGATGTCCTCCAGTGCCACCCTGTGTTCTTCCTCCTCCTCTTCTTGGCCGCCCGTGTGGCCTGCAATGGAGTAGTCACCTGAGAATTCCTGTAGACCGACTACTCTACAGTACATTGGATTTGTGCTTAAACATGATAAGGATGAAGAGACTGGGCAGTTCCGCGTGGTGCTTCAATGTTGCTGATCACCTGGAACTCTCTGGTCCTAAGAGACCAACGCTAAAATTGACAAAAATAACCCTCGGCATGACATGAGCTCAGTTGGTACCACTCTTTGATAGCTCCACACGGGGTCATGCTGAAGCAAGTGGACTTCATGACTCAGTTCAAAGAAACCTCAGATGTTATCTTCTAACGCCTACATCACTTTTTTCTGAATGTATTTCCTTGCTCTGCAGCAGTACAGATGTTAATCTTATTCTAGACAGACTCATCATCTGCATCGTTTGCTCCTCAGCTGCTCTAATGTCAGAATTTTTCTTCCTCTCCGGGTTCATTTTGACCTTGTCCAGTCAGTTCATCCACCTGTTTGTGCTGCAGGTCACAAGATGGACCTGATCTTGAATTGGACATTGAGTTGAGGACAGACTGGCAGACACCCCAAACCTAAACCCCATAGGTCAGGTTTTACAGGGATTTGCCACAACTTCTAATTGGACCGCTTGTGGACTCGAGTTAAAGGAGCTCCTTTCTGGAACTTTCCAGGCTTTCCCCCCTTCTTGAGATGTTTGTCAGCTTCTAGTGGGTTGTCTCTCATGCATGATCCCGAGACCTGTGAGGCTGCATTTGCTGAGGTAGTTCAGGGTTGCTGCTGAAAGGAGAACGGTCACATTTTTAAATCTCGTAATCGTGAAAAGTTCTCTTTCATGTGGGCGATTTAAAAACAGAGAAACCGTTCTTGTGTAAGTCACCTGAGAAGAGCCGACCACTGATGACACTGATCAGAATCCCTAGAAGGTGTTTGGTGCAAACAAGCCTGATCCTAACTGCCATATTGACTCTTGGGATTTTGAGTTCTTCAGCCAGCTCAACACTAGATTGGCTCTTCTCTGGCGATTTGTTGTTCACGGTACAGTGTTTCCTAAAGCGCCCGCATGAAGAAGCACTTTTTGATATTAAAAGGAAAATGTCACTGTGAAGTTAGGTGGGCAAATTGTTATCATGAGCTCGTTTTCCTAAAGTAGGGAACTAGCCTCAACTCTAAAACTGCCTGACATCAACGTGAGGAGGTTGACAACATTTTGACTGCCATTTTGGAAAAAACGCTTGAGAAGATCAACAAAGAGCCTGAAGAGGGCAGATGATTTCACAGAATTTCATTGTGATGATGATCCGACGTGTACACCCTGAAATGGTAAAGGGGGAAGAGATTATAAAGGTTTGGGGGGCATGCCGGGTACTCCATTTAACATAAAAGGAGGATAACAAAAAATTTGTGAAAGCCTCGTGTCCTTGGCCGACTTTCCTAGTGAGTTTCTTTCTTTGTCTGTGGTCCTCCGTGCTTGTTGGTTGTGAGCTCCAGATTGAACACCCACTTCTGTTGTCGCCGATCCTTAAATAGCACCCTGGAGGGCAAGAGTCGGGATCTATGGGCAAAACCGGAAGTGACCTCAGGGTTCACCTCAGATTAAGGAGAAGCTGGCATTGGTGACCATGTTCTCTTAGGTTGGTAGGCTTCCCTTGTTAGATGCTCCCCAAGCCTGCTGAGTTATTGTGTTAGGGGCCAAAACCAATAAGGTTAGTCGAGGAGTCGCCTAAACCCACCTGAAGGCAGAGCGGTCTTTGCCCGCATTGCTTCCGAGTTCTGCTGTAACCGCTTTTGTCTTTTGAGTAGAAGATGTGGCAGAAAAAAGCAGTGACTCATCAGGGTTGTGTGCCTTTCTGTCAGCCCAGGGTCACCACCGCTCTGCCCTTTGTACCCTCTGCCTACTTGACAGCTCACTGGCACGCTGGTCTCTCATTGGTTTATCTTTGAATGTCTAAAACTTGGTTACATTTTTTCAAAAATCAGAGGCTACAAATTGCTAACAATTCAAGGTTAATGTGCTGGATTTCAAGAATAAAAGTCTTCTTGTGTGGTGATCTTCTGCGGTTCAGGTTGTTTCCAGGTTTAAACATTCTACAGGAAGCTTTAAAAAGGCGCAGGAAGCTCTGCTGCAAAATGAAGAGCTGGGGGAGGGGTGCTACTGTTAGATGGACAAGAGGACCCCACGTAGGACAGAGCGAGAAGAAGTCGTTGAAGAATTCAGAAGTCGAAGAAATCCATTTAATAACTCTGGGCACGTTGCTTTTGTTGATTTCCTCCTTAGCCATGTAGAAGTGAAAAGACGGAGGTCTATTTAAAAAAAAAAAAATATATATATATATATATCCATGTAGTGCCTTGCCAGTGCCGACTTAATGGCTTTTAGGAAGCCTGCTGTCCTTGCCACACTAACTTTCATTTTCCTAGGCTCCCCTGCAGCTGCTCATTTGAGTGATGGCCACTCACACTGTTGGTGACTCCTCACCAGACTGATGCAGCCTGCCAGCACCCCGCTACAGTATGTTGAAACACTTAGGGGGGGTGTACCCATCACGCCCCATCTGCTTTGTGCCCAGTGCTGCCAGGGTGGGCTCCACTGACTGCAAACCTGAATGACATTAAAGTGGGTTTGCGAAAGCAAAATATGTTCTGGTAAATTGTTTAAATCTGTTTCTAAATTGATTTGTATAAGGTGCTTGGCCGCTGCCCATGTAGACCTGGCATTCTCTCTCCGTATTGCGTGGTATTTACTATTGCATCTCAGTTATGTGATTGTTGATTCAGTTGTCAGCTCCGTGGTCCAGAGAATGGATTGACCTGCCATTCTGGGGTGACTCCTGCATTGTGCCCAGTGCCGCTCTTCATGACCCTCAACTGGATAAGCTAGATGGATTTCTAGAACGTCTTTAACAAGAGCCGGCCGTTTGGCCAAACAACAGTATCCATCCTGTTCACCAGGATTTTCCAAAATAACACCAAGTCCAGATTTGAAGGTCCGTGAAGTACCACTCTCTACCTGAGGTAACTTACTGCATGTCTCTGTGGTTCTTTGTGTGAACATTTTTCCCTCCTATATGTTTACTACAGGAGGCTCTCTGTCTTAGTATGTCAAATTCATTTCTGACCCATGATGGTCTTAATTCTGGATGGAAAAGGAAAGAAATGGGCAGCATAGCCTGTCTGCATAGGGGAGCCAAGAGAGACAGATAGAGTAGGCCATGTTCTTTGCTCCCCCTGTTTTTATGTTGGTTCAGCTTCCTTGATTTGCCTCCCAGACCATTGGGTCTGCTTCATTCCAGTCCTGTTTCAACACAACTCCTGCTCTTTTCCTGGAGGCAGTAGCAGTGCCATAAATTCTACCTATCCCTTCCATATGCTGTGCTGGCCAGTTAATAGGCTTTCCTCTCAGCCCACCTGTATTCACACAGGCTAGCTGACCAGTCAGTTTCTGAGTTCGTATCTGTTCTACTTATGAGCTGTAGTATGCACAATTGTTTTGTGAAGTATTTGTTTTCCTCTTTAAGTACCTCATATATTTACACTGTCGTCATGAAGTTCATGTAGCTGCTTTGTGGGTGCAGTATGTGAAAGATGCTACATAATATTAGGATTTGGGAATTAGCCTTCCTTAATAACTGAAGCTCAAGCTGAGATCCCTGCAGTTAATCGCCAGATAGCTTGATTGCTAAGATAAGCAAAGTAGAGCCCCCTAGTGTGGATTCCTCTCTAGGTGTACCCTGTGAAGGTCTAATGCACGCTATTAGAAAAATATACATACTAAGCATTACTGGCGAGTTAAACCCATGGTTCCAGCTTTTGACAGCCTGGTACAAGAAGGGCTGGTAAGAGAAATGGATGAGTGAGCTAGCATGGAATAAAAGAAGGTGGGCCGTATGGGCCACAGAAGGCTATGGGTTCAATTCCTACTTCTGTGTTTCAGTGGTGCCCAAACTGCAAAATATCAGTAAACTGTTGTGCCCTAAATTGTGGAAAAATATGTCCGTCCATGTGTCCGACCAGTTACCATGTCCAGAGCCGGATTTAAAAAAAAAACCCATAGAGACTTATAAAAAATAAATAAATAATGTTTTAATGTAAAAGTTTCACTTTTCATATATTTAGCAATACAACACCACCTTTAATAATGATTATCAAAAGACAACAAATGTTGCCTTAACCTTAAGTCATTTGTATAGTATACAATTTATAGATTTAAATAAATAAGAATAAAGCAATAAATATCTCAATTCATAAATAGTTAATAATAAATAAATTTACACATTTATAGCCAACCACGTTTAAATGAGACACTAAAAAAGAATGGGTGGCCAACCCCACCATCGGGCTGCCAGTGATTATTTGGTGTTGATCTGCACCTTCAGGTGGAAGTCTTTGGCATTCTGTACATGTTGAACTTGCACGTTGCCCTCTGGTGAACACCACCAGCAGTGCCAGATGGTTCAGTGCATGAATGAAGCAAGTGGGCCACAGAAATGAACTGGTGCACTCATTCCACATTCCTTACGGATGTGTGCTGGTGTCTTGGAGTGCATCCTAAGTCTTGATCTACACATGTAGCGTTTTCCATGTTAAAGATCATCTGAAGAATTCAAACCTGCTTAAATATATAGGGAATAAGTCAAAGGAAATAATCCATGGGTGAAGGGTAGTAAGGGAAGTGCCATCCCACCGCCTCCCTGAGCCACCCTAACCACACTGAGTCACGTGTGACACTGGTGTACAATTCATTTTGTTCTCCTCAAATAAGCCCCACCCTCCATAGCAGCATGCCACCTCGGCATCACCACCAATACCCCACCCTCCCTGCCACATGTCCCCTGCATCATTTGACAGCCATCTTCCCCACTGCTGCCTTCACGTTTTCCAACCACGTGATGAGTGCTGTCAGGATCTGGTAACCCTTTTTCTTCCTGCGAAACTCCCCACTGGGAAAGGGATTCAGTCCTTTTTTCTCACACTTCTGGGACATATCGGAGTCCTTCATTTCATATGAAAGGTGCTCAAGCTGGTCTGCGGTGTAGGTGAAGTTTGTTTTGTTGTTTTCCAAACTGTTATTCATCTGATGCTGGTGTATAAGGTTGATCAGCTCCCAAAATATGCAGGCGCCCTCCTGGATCTGCAAGTTGGTCATGTCACTTCTCATTGTTATCCCCTGCAGGGTCACATTGGGGTTGATTGTTTTTTCTGCTCCCTTTTCAAAGTTGCTGTCCACCTGGATGTGGGAAAGACAGAAAAGAAGGAAAGCGTCAACCTTAACCTGAACATTTCTTTATTTAGTCCGTCACCTTTGATCTTGGGATTCACAGTGTAAACAGAAGAGAGAAAAATTGAGGCAGGTCTGGTGTTCAACTAAATGGAGCGGCCATTCTGGGGATCAAAGAGCCAGACTGGGGCACAGAAAATGTGCTGAGGTGAGTTGTTAAAATATTGACATTTATTAAAGGGAGGTTAGCGAGAAACGAAAAAGGCTGGTGTCAGGTGTTAATATAGCACCTTAACACCATTGTTCAATTAGACTTCATTTAATATACAAAGATTATATATATATATATATATATATATATATATATATATATATATATAGTGGTAGCCAGCCCAACCACAGACAGACAGTTTTTATTAAACTACAGTAATTTAAACACACCTGCACCACACACAGCCTACAGCACTAATACGGGCCTTTAAATGTCCATGGGCCGCCTCTCTACCTTCAGCTTCCAACTCTAGCTCTCTGATTGGAGTGAGGCGACCCCTTTTATTTCCACCTGGATGTGCTCCAGGTGTCTGATGACACTCTTCTGGCACCACTTCCTGGTGTGGTGGAAGTGCTGCCCTTGCACCTGGAAGCACTCCGGGCATCCCTGGAAGGTCCTTCCACCACCTTCCCAGATGTGGGAATCTCCTGGGCTCCATGATGCTCAGGGCGCCCCCTGGCGCTGGCCACCGGCCCCAGTGGGTTTGAGCCTCCTTCCCTGTGGTCCCCTCAACATCCAGAGTGGTTGCCCCCTTGTGGCATGGGGGATGTATAGACCATCTCCCAGTCCTTCCAGGCATCCCAGCAGAGTCTCTGCCCCCTACTCGCTTCTCTCGCCAACCCCTACGCGCTAGTCATTTCCCAGATCTGCCGCTTGTGACAAATTGTGCTCTGCTTTTGGATAAACACAAATATTAACTCCGTCTTTGATATCTCCATTTTTCGAAACTATTATCACTGACAATTTGTCACATGTTGGTTTATTATATATGCGAGTGTGATCTTTTGGATTCATAAAGAAATCCAAGAAAACTTCTTTGTCCGTGTTTTTCAGATACATTTTGTGTAAAGTGTGATACTTTTGGACATATGGATTTGTATCCATTATTGGCTGTAGAATTCCTAATACTTTTGATCGTTTAATTCTTTTGATTCTATGTTGCATCGCTTCTCCGTGATCATGTTTCTTTGAAATTAAACTTGTAGTAGCTTTAATTGTTGCAGGACCACAGATTCTCATAGCGTATGGTCCTGAATTGTGTAAATCAATGTTTTGAGCATCGAATGATGCAAACGTGAACAGATTATTGTAAATTCAGATATTTTGCCTGTAGTGTTTGTGGATTTCACTTTCACCAAATAACAAATCTTATTTCTTGTGGATACGCCTCTTCATTGGGAAGAAACATTAATTTTTCCTGATGGCAACACAAATTAGACGATCTGATCTACAAGTCTCTGACTTAAAGATTAAATCCGAACAATATTTGATCTCTTTTTGTCACATCTCGTGCCAGGATTTTTTTTATATTACATATATATATATATATACTAGGGGGCTTCACCCCCTGCTCGCTTTGCTCGCCAACTCCGTTTTTTTTTCCCCAGATACACACTTTTAAGATTTTTTTTTTCTTTGAATTGTTGCTATTTCATTAGTGTAACTTTTATTTTAGAACTTCTGTAAAACAATATTTGGAATCTTTCGAGTCCCAATGTGCTGAATCTTTTAAATGAGATCTGTGAGACGTGTTTAATGACTTTGTACCATAACTCAGGACAGGTTCTGTTTGGAATTTCAGCACAGACAAAACGATCTACATCATCAGCAGTAAATAATTTTTTTTTTGCAAAGTAATCAATAAGTGCATGTGACATTTTTGAAATTCTCTTGACTTAAACTTCAAAGCCTTACAATATTTATATACTTCTGACATATCACCTATGTCCATATATTCAATCTCTATTCGCCTTTTCGTTATTTCTCCGAGTAATAATTTCTTTCTTTGTGCTAATGCGATGTGTACTTTCTTTGTTTCGACACTGTCATTTTTTTCTGCTTTCATATTCTGTATCTTGATATGCATGTGTTTCACGCCTACGTTTTTCTTTTTTTGAGTCTTTTGAATTCCAGTTTTCATTATCTCTAACCTGCTCTGCATTTGTTTGGCCCCCTTGTTTTTTAACAGCTTTATGACGTATTACTTTGTTTTCTGCTCTGTATTTTATTTATGACCTCACTTTATCCTGCTTTTGTTTCAATGACACCTGGTCCGTGGTGATTACTTTCCCTTTTTCGAATGATAATTTCCAATTGTTTGCGCTACTGTGATCTTTACTTTCTTTTTGTATACTTTCTAATTTTCCTACTTTCATATTCTTTAACTTTCTCCACATGTGTGTCACGCCAACTTTTTTTTTTTTTTTTTTGAGCCTTTCGAATTCTACTGCTTTCCAAATCTCTAACCTGCTCTGCATGTGTATAGCGCCAATGTCCGGATTGGACATGCTTTTTTTTCAATTCCACTTGTTCCAGGCTGATGATTTCTGTCCTTATTTTCTGAATTTGCACCTAGATTATTCTTATGTGCTGAGAGCCCTGGATCTGTGTGTGCACAAAGCCTTAGTTTACACGACTGAGTGTGTTGCTGCCCATGCTCTTATTTGGTTGTAAGTAGGGCATATCTTGCAAGAATCTCATGTTCTAAGTCATTGCGAGACGGTCCTGGGTCAATCTCTTGGCAGAAAGTCTCATACTTAAGGTCCCTGCGAGATGCTCCGTGGCCAATCTCTTTCATCTCCCGGGTCTTAAGTGTCTTCCGTGATCTTAATGTGAAGATCACGTCTTGTCTCCTAGTCTTTCTCTCCCAGGATTTTTTTTTAATAATAGATATATATATATAT
The DNA here is from genome assembly GCF_016835505.1 of Polypterus senegalus. Lineage (NCBI taxonomy): Eukaryota > Metazoa > Chordata > Cladistia > Polypteriformes > Polypteridae > Polypterus > Polypterus senegalus. The sequence goes on from NC_053165.1 coordinate 64,115,962, forward strand.
AACATATACATTTACATACATATGTGTTTGTGTGTGTGTTTCTTTATACGTCACTCCTTTCCTTTACATATCAGATTTTTTTAAAATGGCAGGAAGCACCCAATCCTGCGGTATAGTAGCACATTAAACTTCATTGCTGCCAGTTCAGATACTATAAATGTTTGCCCTTTTCATTTCTTTTTTAACCAAATTCTTTCTAAGAATCACAACAGAAGGAATTTTCTGTTACTTACAAAACCTTCAAGAAGCAACTTGGACATCAGCTGAAGTTCTTTTATGATGAAACAGTGTTGGGTGGTACAGTCACGGATTACAGAAGGCCAAACCATATTCACTGCCAGAAGTAAGAGCAGCTCTCTCAGTCCTAAAAAAACAAACAAAAAAATAACAGAATAAATACTGGATTTATTTATGTGAGCCTGAAAAGCACAATCTGGAGAAATGTCCACCAGTCACTTTTTCACCGTGGACAAAACACAAGAATTGCCTACCAGGCCCTATACCAGCTCTCCCGCATTACTTTAAGTTTCTTTCCTCAAGGGCTTGAGAAAGTGATATAGAAACAATTTTTATGTTTTCTATTAAATAACAAAGTTTTGTATTTTATTCCATGGCGTTGGTCGGACACCAGAGTAGGATGTGACGGTGCGACTAGTCGCACTAATGAGAAAAACAAAGCCACAACCTGGCATCCTGAAAGGCCGAGCTTCAATAATGGATTGATAAAGTGCAACTTGGCCAAATTGGAAATCCCACCACTGCCTCCCTATAAAAGTCTCCCAACCTGCTGGAACCCTGACAGTCACCTTGGCTGATGTATGCGTTGTCAGTGGGCTGTTAGCCCCTAACTTGAATCTGCACTTCTAAGCCATTCCAGCCATAGCACAGTGCCGGAGTGTTCTCTCCACATGCAGCTGGTGGTCTTGCTTGCAAGCACACCTTCCAGTAAAGGCTACTTAACAGATGATGGTCTGCCTTGGGGTTTCCTCTTGTGGGTGCCACCAAGGACCGGAGTCCCACCTAGTGTAGCTGCCAGGGTAGGTGCTGACAAACCCCGTCTGCCCAAACACAGTCCCCCACAGTCCCTTTTTAAAGTGTAAAAGTGAAAACTACCATGTAAAATGCATGTTAAATCTTAGTGGTCACACTTCCTGTGAAAGACACCACATTAAATAATTTCAGTGTGGCCGTTTTTATGCTTTATGAGAAAATCTTCCCAGCTCGTGCCTGATGTGCGAGTCGCCGTATGAAGTAACGCTTAGTCAACCGATCCCTGCCAGCCATAAATCTAGTGGTAAATAAAGTAAAGTGTGTCTTTGGGCGCAATGCTGGGCACCTTCTGCTCTTGTCGGAAAACAAACTGCCGCCAGGTCGACATCTTCTAGGCAAAAAAAAAACAAAACAAGTGAACAAGCAGAAAGATGTTTACCTGATCTGATGTTCATCTCCACCACCGTTGCTTCAGGATTGACCAAAGTGCATGAATTGTCTACCTGTGTAGGTTTAAGGGCCATATTTATATTCATCTTTTGGAATTTTTTTTTTGATCTTGTATGAGGAAGAAGTGACTCAGTGTTGGAGTGGAGGAGTTTATCTTCAAATTTACTTAGATACTAACTAATACTCTTGATTATCTGGCCATCTCTCTTGTTTTTTTTTTCTCCCTTATCTGCCTCATCGGCATAGTTAAGATCTCGGCTGTTTTCTTTCTTTCTTTTTTTTTTTCTATGCAGTGTATATGTTGCGCAAATTTCCTGTGTTGACGTTCACAGTATGGTCTGAAATCATCAAGTTTATGCACCTCGAGTTTCCGTCCACATCCCCAAGGGTTGACCCCGTGATGGGCCGCCATCCCACCCGACGTTGGGTTCTGTCCTGTCCAGTTTGGCCCCAACTTTGAGAGAGAGCAGACTGAGAAAATGTGTGGATGGTGCAAGTGCTGCCTGATCAGATGAGCCTTCAAGAGCTCCACTATCGCTCCATCTCATGACGTAGGGGAACGGTGTTAGACTCTGTCTGGTTCTGGTGCAGGATGTGAGGAGAGGAGGTTGTCAGGTCCCCATCGTTGGGTGACACTGCAGGAATACCCAGCCACCTGTTTTAACTTAAATGGAGTCCTCTGTGTGGTGGTGGTGGTAGTGGTGCTGCTGGTCACCGCTTATGACGTTAGGAGCGGCCTAACCACTTCAGAGAGCACATCAACTGACCAGCCTTAACATTCACAGGATTGTACCCAATGCGTATAATTTTGCGATTAAATCTTGCTTATTGACTTCTCCCCACTGGGATTTCTTACCCCGTTTCTCCCTCAGACGTTTGCTGAAATGAAGATTTAAGATGATCTCATGGGGGTTATGGAGGCTTTAATGTCAAAGTGAACACAGATCTCTGCCAAGTGGTCCAGACTAATTACAACATAGGATGCCATAAGCATAGCTTGAAACCCCTAAATCATCACTGGTGCAGCCAGCTGGTTCGTTCGGTGGAGACCACCTGCCTAGGGTTTCCATGGATTGTAGTATCTTAAGTGATATAGCTGTTGCTCCTGCCACATCTGGGTTACTGCAATGTGGCATGTGTCACCAAGTCAAAATCCACCAACCGAGGTGGGTACACGTCACTCCTCTCTTCAGATCACGACATTGGCAGCACGTCATGTTCAGATCGTTAATGCTCGCCAACAGAGTAGGCAATGGGTCACCAGCTCTATGTGGAGATGCTTGTGAGGTTCTCTGCTCCCTCTCGACCAGTCAAGTCTGCTGGTGAGTGGCATTGGCGTGGTGCCAAATCTCAATCCAGGCCCTTTTCCTGCATTAACGAGCTGCCCATCTCCATTCAAAAGTCTGACCCTCTTCATTTTTTAAGAACCGTCTGAAGATTCTCTCGTTTGGTACTTTCCTGTCTAACTGATACTAGCTTGGTTAGGTTATGTAACTCGTTTCTATTTTGTTTCAAACTAGATTTCAATTTTGTCCCCTTGTCCTGTCACACTTGTTGCCAAACAGTCCCCCTGACTGATGTTACTCAGTTATATTGACCTCTTTTGTAAGTTGCTTTGGACAAAAGTGTAAACAAAAAAACGGATGTTAACGTTAAGTAACTCTAAAGGTATGGTCCATTGATCAGTAGCCATTATGAAATGCTAAAGCCTGGTTACGCCATCCTCGAGTCATCATGTAGTAAGTGAGTTGTGCTGATGAGCGCCCCCCACCTGTAGTTTTGTGCTTTGTGAGATAAGGAGAAGATTGTACAGCCCCGACCACACACACACACACACACACACAATTTTCAGCTCATCTGTAAATGTGTGTTGCCGGTTGCTGTCGTTGTTGCCCCATCTGCCGCGATGCTCTCATTTAATCACCCACGCGTCTCCTAGCAACGGCCGCCACCCAGGACGCACAGGTCCAGTTACGTGCAGAGGGTGAACACCAATGATTAACTTGACTTATTATTATTATTATTACTTTTTCCGACTGACATTTTAGGATTTAGAAGTAATTTGATATTATCGGCTTGGACTGAGAATAATTTACTTCCGGTCACCTTAATCTGAAAGCATATCCCAGTGTGTATTACTAATTGCGAAATCAAATGTTTACATGGCCCAGCCGAGTGTCCAGTTTGGACCCTTTTCCGTTGTTTGCCTTGCGCCTTGTCCGATGTTTGGCGGAGGCGACCTGGTTTTTCCCCCCGGGCTGCTTTTATGATGAGCACTGAGACGGTGTAAACGCGAGTGGCTTCGGCTAACGACGCGGCTCCGTCCGACTTCGGATTCTTCTTCAATATGATCAGCTGTTCAGCCGCGCGTCACGTGCCTTTCGTCCTCGGTTACCACGCAACCAGGTAAACAATATTAACTCTTGGTCGCGTGCGGACTGTCGCACAAAAAAGCGCGAGGAGACCGACTGACCTCGAAAAGACTTTTTATCAGTTTATTGAATGAACTTCAGAGGTGCCTTAATCTGGAGGGGCCGTCTTTAGCCATGAGCGAGCACTCGCTTTCTGCAGCCTTTCACGGTCGTCTGAAGGCGCTGGGCCTTACCGAATTCCCGTGTGGCATCGGAACCTGGGTAAATGTGTTAAAAGATCCGGCGCCTCGATCTCCTAACGGTTGGTGGCGGAGGGAGTGTGACGGGGGGTGGGTGCAAAGTGACATTTTATTGCTTAGACCAGAAAGCAACACCACCGAGGGGAAAAAAAGAGAAACCGCTGCCCAGATGCTGTGGGCATCACTTACGACAAATCACACGGCGACCCGGCAGAATCTGTCCGCTTTTTCAGATTAATCAGTTAAACAATAAGACGTTCGGCATTAATCACCAACTGGACACGTGGGCACATAGCATTGAATGCCTCGATTAGCATCGATCTGGGGGGGACGCAACTCAGTGCTCAATTCTCGGAATGCAACGTTTTATTTGTAGGCTGGAGAGTGGAGGTGTCTTCATTGTTATGATGATAAAATGAAAGAAATCTTAATGAAATGCATGATACGGACCTCACATACACTCGACAAATAAAATCACTGGCTTGTGCGGTTCATCATAGAACCCCTGACTGTCAAACAACAATTTCATTCAGGGAAGGAACCGTCGTGCTTTGAAGAGGTTCCTAATTAATGGATAAAACAGACATCTTTAATGTATAGCGAGCCTCCTAGCAGAATACAACCGATTAGGAAAACCTGAATTTCGCCTGTGTGACTGTATACAGCAAGAGAGCCCCTTTAAAATGAGAAATCTGCTAATTATAATTCACAATTCTGTTATCGTCTCATAATGGCTGTTTGAGTTACCTGTTACGGACCTTCTTAAACAGAGACTCCTTGTGGAGCCTTCATCTGGGTGGGTCTTTTGGGAGCCAAAATGGTTCACCTATGTTATCACGTTAAAGAGAACCACTTTGACACCTTTTACTTTTAAGAGTGATTACCACATAGAGTTAGGAAATTACTACTACTATCTCTTCTTTGTCTTTTTCTTCATCATCTTCTTCAGCTCTGTTGAACATAAAGCTCGTATTACAATATATACACACAATCCAGTCAATACAAGATTTTCAGAAGAGGGTTAAAAAATAAAGAAATTCTACTTAAAGTCCCAACAGGTGCAATAAAGTTTTTATTTTCCTTTTGGTGACAAAATGTCTGTCTGTCTGTCTATCTATCATATAGTGCCTTTCACATTTATTTATCATTAGAACATAAAGATTTAGATGAGAACAGGCAATTTAGCCCAGCAAAGCTCACCATTCCTATCCGCCTAATTCCTCCAAAGTAACATCGTCAGATACATATACATACTGTTATAGTGACCTTCACCTCTATCTATCAATCGTATAGTGCCATTCACATCTTTCTGTTATACAGTGTCCTTCATTTCTATCTGTTTGCTGTATAGTGCCTTTTACAGCTGTCTGTCTATGTTATGTAGTTTACATTTGCATTTGTTTATTTGGCCATCACTTTTGTCCAAAGTGACTTACAACATTTGAGATTCAATTGGTGACATTTCCTTTGTTTTTTCCAAATGGAGCACAGGCAGTTGATGTGATGTGTTCAGGGTCTCACTGTGTCAGTAGTGGGATTTAAACCCACAACCTCAGGATTTGAAGTCCAAAGCCTTAGGTACTGTGCCACACTGCCTGCCATATAATGCCTTTCACGTCTGTCTGTATATCTGTCATATAGTGCCTTTCACATCTGTCACGACCTTCTGTCTGTATGTCTATCTGTCTAATCCACTCCATTTAGAAATGCATACAATTGAAAGTTCCATAGTTTTTGCTTTTAAAGTTCTTGGCAGTGGGTTGAAAGGTGCTATACTGATTTCTCTTATCATGGTTTGGTGATATTTCCCAAACCTCCTTTCACAGGTGCCCCCCTAAAGCAATGGGCAGCCTAACCGATTGGTTAAGGGCTTCCAGGGGAAAACCACAAAGCTGCGAGTTCAGATGCCACAACTTGACCGGCTGTGGGTCACCGCAGAGATCAAAGCGCTTGTCTGCGCGTCATTTGTTGCAATTTTCTTTCCCAGGAAGAGAAGAAGGGGCTGTACGTGTAAAGCGCACGAAGTAAACGGCTCTGCTGCTGTACCTGATCTGATGTATGTCGAGTTCAGTCACAGTCTCTGTCTACCATGAGATTTACAGTAGTTACCTCTTGTTGACTGTGAGACGACTTTCTAGCCCAAATGAAGTTCCGTGTTTCATTACATTCTTGTTTACGTTCTTGTTTATCGCGCCGCTGGAGAGTGCCAAGGTGTCGTATTTTGATCAGATATGCCGTTGAGGATTTCTTCACTGGTGATAATACGAATTCTACTACATACAATTGACCCATCTATCCTTTCCCAAATTCCCCTTACTCCAATTAAAGGGTCTCATAGGAGGCTGTGCCTGTCTACATAGCTTTAGACAGAAGGTGCAAATCGGCCTCGCTTGGGGGCTTCCTTTAGTGCCCAAGCACAGCAATGGTGTCTCTTTGCAGCCAGACCCATCTCGAGAACATTCACCTCCTTCATTCCTGCTCCTTTTTCCTTCCAGAACAAGTCACATTTTGAGTCAGGGGGAAGTAAGAAGAAGAGCAACCCCGACTGGGAAGAGAAGGACGAGAAGGAGCTGCTACCCAACACCCTGACCGAGCTGTTGAGGACGGCGCAGTCCCCGTGGCACCACAAGGATGACTGGAGCTTGGAGGAGAGGCAGCTCAAGGAGCTGGCAGTGCACAGTCCAGAAGCCATTGAAGACAGCTTTGTGTTCTCCTACTTCAGGTCACTGCGTTTTGTGGATAAAGGCGTAAGTAAAAAAGAAAACAAACAAACAAAACAGTCCATCCATGGCACTCCAAACCTACTATGCCCAGAGCAGGGTCAGGGCGCAAGGCAGGAACAGACCCTGAGTGTGGGACCACACATACTTTCTTTAAAATCAAATAAATTAGAAGCTTGCTTTACTTCTACACTTTTGTAATGCATGGCCTCAATGCAGGCTGTTTCTAAATTTACAGCTAATTCAGAAGAGAGTTAGGAGTGCAAACCGAAATACAGCAGCTCATCTCCATCGGCCTGATCCAAGGGCAGGACCCCAGACGTACATTTCTAAGCAAATGAAGTAATTCATGACTTACCTGAGCAAAAATCCTGGTCTTCGTAATCAATTAGTTCAAAAATGAATTGTATTTCAAGCTGTCCATCAATGAGCAACCCGTCTGGTCACTTAATCAGTCAGTTCATTAAATAATTGTAACATAAGCCGTCGATTGATGGCCAAATCAACAGGTACAATAATCGAGAAATAAGTGAACTTAGTATAATATAAACAGTCGATTAAATAAGCAAAACATCCAATCAGTACTCCAAGAATTACTAGTTAAGTACATAGGCAGACTATGAGCAGAGTACATCATTGACCAAGTGATCGAGTCTGTCGATTCGTTAATTACAAAGGGCACCCGACCAGTGTCAATTGACATGTCTTTGAGTCGTAGGGGATGTCGAACTTGACGACTGCACTTGCCGATATCGTCACCTGAACTAGAAATTGCTGCTGGGGACGACACACCAGCATGACGACTCTCCAGCACAAGCTCACTGCCGTTCCCCACAACCAATCACGTGCTGCCTGACCGACAGCAATGTCGAGTTCGGTCACAAATTCGGCACCTTTTTGTTTCTACCATGAGATTTCCAACACCGGAGCTGGTTTTCTACTTTGCGAGGCCCCACATCTTCCCGCTCCTTGTTCCTCATCACTGCATTGAGCTACCAGCTGGGTGTTTGTCTCTCCCGCACACAGAACCCACCACTACGACTAAAGACAAAAGAAAACCTGTGTGAAGTTTTCTCTTGGCATGTTGTAGACTGAAGTCGCTGGGTGTGTCGGACTACTTGAACGGGAGGGTCTCAGGAGTTATTTAGCAACTGCCTGTGACTTGCTATGATGACGAAAATGCAGTCTACCAGTGCAAATCGCCGGTACGTTGTGTGATAGCACATTTAATGTGTAAATTCCCCAGCCCATAATCAGTTTTAATTTAAAATAAGCTAAGTAATAAGTCCAATCAATCAACTAATAACTCAATAAACGATATACAAGTAATCAACAAATCAGTGTGGGTTGTGATTAATTGCTTTTATTATAGCGAATTAATGTGATCCCTTAATTATTAAATTAGCTAATTATCTGTTCAGTCATTTAAATTGGGGGGGAGGCTCCCATCCCAGTTTTGGTCACCATAGGCTTGTTCAAGGTGCTTCAGGTGACGGGTGGGCCTATGGGTTGCAGGATGTTCAGATCGATCTCGTACATCTTCTGTTTTGACTGCTGTGGAGCGGTTGACCGTTCCATGTTTGTTTCACACACGTCCACTCATGAAGCTACTGCACTTGCTTCTTTCCTTTTTTTTTCTCCATACAGGTGACCATTGTGGATGAAGGTTTGCTGAAGTTCTGCAAGCTGGAGGAGCTCACGCTGAGTGTAAACTACATCAGCGAAGTCAACGCTGCTCATCTGCCGAGGTCCCTGAAGGTAATCAGACCTTTGAGACGTCAGTTATCACTCTACGTTTTTTATGGGCTCTTGTGGTACCTCTGTGCCGACATTCATCTAATAATCATAGTCATAATACATTGATAAATTTTATTTAATATTGCACCTTTCCCATGCTTAAGGCGCTTTGGGCATGTGACGCTTCTTCAGCCTTCTGGTTTGCCAATGGAGCCCATTTCATTCTCAACCGTAATGTTCTAGCCTGTGATGGGATCCTCTGGTTCTTCTCATCTGATTAATTCCACTGTTGGTGCCTCCACTTAACGTCTGACTCGCTCTTTGCTGCAGCCCAAAAGGCATTGTAGTGCATGGAGGGCACTGACCGTGATGACATGATACCCTTGTTTCACCCTGTACCAGGTCCTCGAGTTGTGTGCCAACCATATCACCAGCCTTGAAGCTCTGTGCCAGGGCCCTCCAGCTTTGTTCCATCTGGGCCTGGGATACAACCGACTCTCTTCTCCCAGCGAGTACAGCTACCTGACGTCTTCCTACTGGCAAGTAAACCTCCGTGATCTCTTTATGTATTTAATTTGAAGCCATTGTTTTCTTTGTTCAGATTCCAGTAAACGCCATCATTTGTAATAGGCTGGCAGAGTGACAAGGGGTGGCATATCATAGTGGAGACAACCTAGAAAGAGGGGGAAAATGAGCAGATGTACACCATTGTGGCACACAGACATGACCAAGGGGACGGCAGACTCTGTCTAGGGACATGATGGCCCAGAATAGAATCCACATTAAGCAGGGCCCCGGCAGAAGGATTCTTTGAATCCTGCCAAAGTGAGCCCCAAAATAGGCCGTGAGTGCTTGGTCCTTATTGGAAGGAACCTGTGCTGGTGGGGGCTCCAGAGGCTCAAGACCATGTAGACCTACTAGTGACTTGAAGTATGGTAACCCTGGTGTGGATTTAAAGACCTATTCACTCTCAGGACAACTAAAAGAAATGCTACACCCAAAAATGACTTTTCTTTTTAACTGTTTTCCATAGCCCATGTAGGTTTGTAGTGATGGTTGACAAAAATTTTTAACCTCACGTTTTCATGGAGAACAGACATAGCTAAGATTCTGATAGAATGGGCCGCAATGGTGACCAACACTGAGCAACTGCAAACAAAAATCTTACCCAAGTTACACGTCATGTCATCCCGTTGTGAGCTCACAATGTGCATAACACGTATAATTATTTTGCTAAGATATTGTTAAACCAATCTTGCCGTGGGATTGAGTCTTCTGTATTGAAGATGGGATTCTTGACCAATAAATGAGGGCGAGGTGGGGTCTTTAATTCAGATGTGTGACCCCCGTGTGAGGGAATTTCCTGTTTGTGGACTACTTTCATTTCCATATAACAATATTCTATCAAAAAATACACGTTATTATACGTTGTTGAGCGTACAACTGGATGACTTGAGGTGTAGATTATGTGGCAAGAGTGACGAGACATTTCATGGACGTACTTGATATTGTTTGCCTTGTTGGTCACCATTGGGTCCTGTGCTGTCACAAACTTTTATGTTCGTTCTCCATAAACACATGAGATTAGAAGTTTTTTTTCTTGGCTATCACCACAAACTGCACTTAGTAAGTAACATATAAACAAAAATGTAATTTTTTTAGGTGGCGTATTTGTTTAAGTAAAGCATTAGAAGCTGTACTGAGGAAGGAGGCACCACAGGTTCAGAACTGTAGATGATAAGCGTGAAGAACGGAACCTTGAAGGTGAGGAGGTGTCTGAGTCGCCCCACTTCATGAACAGGGGGATCGATAAACTGGATGTGTTGCCTCAGGTTGTGTGTTCATCCTTTTCTACTTGCTTTGTTACAGAAAGAATATTCAAAGGTTTGGAATTTAGAGTACAGGCTACCCGTGGCAAATAAAACTGGAACTTGAAAATACATGGCTTGCTGGAAGCTTTGAAGCTTAAGCATTTTTTACGTCTCTTATACTTATTTTGTATTTTCAATATAATAACATTTTCAGTGTGCTTTCACTTTCAATTAAAACACTACTTTTGTTTTTTTTTTTATTTTGCTCTTATCGGCCTTTTTCAACGTTGAAGTGACGTTCAAGTGCTTTGGCTGCTCTTCCTAGACATGGCAGTTATTCCATAGAGCTTCATAAGGCACCACATTTAGCACCTTTTGATTGGCTGGCACCAGACTTGAATTTTACAACCATGTTATTTCTGCTGTAAAGCTTTTCTATGGAGTAAATTTTGATTGACCACATGATGTCCTGTCCTACTGATCTTGCTCTGTCCAGCTGCAGGAAGACTGCGCCTTTTCTTAGAGTCTGGCGCTAGACCCAGTGAGCTGTCCGGGAGATCGCATCTGATCACAAGGACTGTGTGATGTAGCAGGGTACTTCTGAGTTGCTTATCAACCTAAAATGTTTACTTTGTACTTAGAAAGGATGTCGAAATAGCCTGTGCAAGCTTAGCGAATTAGCGTAAGACACCCCAGTTCAGAGTGTTCCAACGAAATGTAACGTTTTACTTCATGTGGTTGAAATATTTCATAAACAAGAATAGCTGTGTCAAATATTTGAAATATCAAAGTGTGTGTTTCAATTGAAATGTTTGATGTCTAAATGTTCTTGATTGAAATAAAAATGTCATTTTTCGCCCTCTGATATAAAGGGCTAGATCCCCAGTAAAGGATGAAAAATCACATCATATTTGTAATCACTGACCTTGAAATAGTCTACAATGATACCCCACATTTGAATGTTTGAAATTTGTCATTTTTAACTTTCTAAGAGAAGCTGTAAGTGGGTCAGGAGACCACCAGTAAAGAATCATATATCTAAAATATGATCATATTTGTGGTCACTGACCTTGAAATACCATAAAACGACACCCCTATATCACTGACCCCTATTTTTTTGTATTTATCTTTTTGAAGTTTTGTGAAAAGGAGTAACTTTGACCCTTCGTATCCAATTTGGGAGGGTCGGTTGATGTGGCCTCCTCAACTCATTTTTACTGAAGACACCTACTGGTTTACTATTTATCATAAAAGTTTACAGTAATTTTCCAAAAGTGGACTGCAAAGAAAGGTTGTTTCAGGCCAAAAATAGGAGGGAACCTCAATAATTTTCCATAACCAGATATCAAGGCGAGTTGAACAATTTATCATATGTGGGGTTTTTCTTTTACTGGTGAGTCAGAAGGTGCTGGACAAAAAAAAAAAAAACTGATTTCATGGCATTCACATATAATTCTTATGAAGACAATATGTAAACTCCACGTTCAAGGTGGTGTCAGTCATACACAAGGCTCTCTAAAGATTCATGTTACGAAGGGATATGTGTGTGGCAGGCCTTTATCTATTCCTGTTTACTTCCATTCATCTTTACTCTTTCCATCATTTCGACACTGTGAGATGGAACCTACTTGGGTATGGAGTACACCAGGGCAGGATGACTCACCATCATGCAGCTTGCAAACTAACTCACATGCTTAAAATTTAAGATTAACTTTTAGAAATGTGTAATGGAGCCAGAATTTCAGAGGAAAGCTATGCAGATTCGGGAAGAAAATGGCATATCTACTCAGGCAGTGATAGGACAGGGAACGTGCGGAGCTGTTAGACAGCAGCATACACCACCATCCCACAATGGTCAAGCTTTGTCAAACAGTTGGTTAGTGATGCATATAAAATAAAGTATCGTAAGCTAATGGCCCGTAGCATTTCTTCATGCTGCCATTTGTTCTTGTCCTATTTTTATGTAAAAGTTGGGGAATGTTATTTCAGACCTCTGTATGCTGCAATAAGAGTTATGGATTGTATGACCATAACGGCTCGAGCTGACTTTCTGTTGCTCTGAAAAGTACGCTCTAGTAATATAAGGAAGGAAGTCTGATTGATCTGATATCCGAAGGAGTTGTGAGGGCATCGTCTGGTTATGACTCTTCATTTTCACTATCAATATTTCACCCAGATATAGTCTGGAATGTCTGACGTTAGCACAGATCCCTTTAATGAGCTTTAAAGGAAATACCAGAATCAGACAGGAAAGACCGCGTCCATGTCACCATAAGATGAGTGGTCCACACCCTGTTCTGGTTTTAGTGAGATTTTCCTTGGTTAAAATAGAAGGGGACCGCCACACAGTCGTTTAAGGTGATGCAATCCATAGCAATGATTTTTCAGAGTGCAGCCCTGATGACTTTTCACACATAAAGAGGAGCTGAGTGTGCTCATGGAGCTGGAACATCTGCATGTTCTGGACATGGTGCTGTAAGAGCGGGTGAATGGAGTCCACTAATTTCACCTTACTGGAATCCGGTGTTGCTTCTTCTTGGCTCTTGAGTGACCTTGGTCGTGTCACAGAGAAGTCCTCACTATATAGTAAACCACACAGAGATAGTCACCCCAGTTTGTGGACTATTTGCCAGTTCTTTTAATGACACAACAGTGAGCAAACAACGCTGAGATACACCAGACAACTTCTCTTCACTTCTAGCGCTCACCTCACTAATTGCTCCTCCTTCCTTTTCAAATAAATCAATAAACTTTGCTAACACTCTCCTTAACTTGAACCACTGCTTACACAGCGGACTCTACAAATACTGAGACCCCAGCTCTGTATCGTATTTTTGATTTCATTTTAAAATGGATACATTGGCCCATCTTTGCCCATCAGTCTACACTCAATAGCCCGTAATGACTTTGTGAAAACAGGTCTTCAGAAAGGCTTGCAAATTGTGCATTGTAATTAGTAAGAAAAGGCGACAACAAACAAAGCAAAACCCTAAAATGAAAAATAATTCAACCCCTGCGTAATACATGCGTGCAAGGAAACCGTAATTTCTGGATTGACATAAAAGTCAGAATTCGGGAAATAAGAGCAGGTTAATGGTAACAGGAGGCCAGCTAAAAGCAGGACGGTCTGCAGTTGCGGTGGGCCATACGACAGAGTTATGCTTTTTTTTTTTTAACCATTTAGCACACAGCTAAGCCCGACACTCGGGTAGTCCCTGTCTTTAGGGGTATTTGTACCCATGTCTAACTGCAAGTGACACAGAAAGCATCTCGTCTACGTCCGCTTTTTTGAAGTGTGGTTCTTTTCTGTGAAGGGTGAGCAGTCCAGGAATGTGATGTTGGAGTAGGCAGGGAAGAGTTACATGACATGCACATACAGATCACAGTGTGATTGCCGTCTGCGTTTTCTCCCGTCCACATTGCAGTGCCAAGCTGGCGTTTTCAGGTGTATGCGGCTCTAGAGAGAATTTTCAAGAGCCTCCATTTTTTAGGGGTAAAACTACCGTGTTAGTGTGGATGAATAGTGAAAATAGAGACTAATTTCTGCATTTTTTGAAATGAAGGCTGGACAGAAACGAACAAAGAATGGGCAAGTGAATGTGACTGTGCTGTAAAGAAATATCTCCATTTGTTCCAGTAAAGCTGATGTAAGGAGAGCTGCAAATTGAAAGTAAGAGGAGATGAAGACTAACTAGTGGGTTTTAGACAAAGGGGAAAGGAAAAAAAAAAAAACTGCCAACAGGAAAAAATTCACACCATGATGAGGAGCAAATAGGGTCAAAATCCGCTACACAGTGGAGCAGCCAGGGCTTCTCTAATGTTTTATTCTGCCTTTGCTTTGCAGGCCTAACCTTCTGTCTCTTGACCTGAGCTTCAATGACTTGGACTGCCTGCCAGCACTCGTATCGTCCCTTCGGACCGTAGGGCAGCTGAGGTGTCTGGTCCTGCAGGGAAACCCCGTGGCGCTCTGTGCCTGCTACCGTGGATTCCTCGTGGACAGCCTGCCGAACCTGACCGCTCTTGATGACATCCGGATCACGCCAGAGGAGAGGAACCGTTTCGCGGGGCTCATCAAAAGAGAAGGTGTGTGGTTAGGACTAGCACCTCACTGACGGTTGGTCTTTGCCAATATGACATATAAAGATCTAATCTCCGTTTCAGTTCACCGATTTAGCTGTTCATCTTCCCTCTTGTTCTGAGCTCCTTGCTGTTTTGTGAAATGTAGGTGGCGATCTCTGTGTTTCAGTGTGTAATCCCGTCTAATTGTGTTTCCGTGTTCTCCTTCTTAATGTCCGGCCATTCACCCACTGTCTGTCTGTCTCCAGTTGTGCAGAACAGACTCATGCTATCCACATCCCTTTAGTAACCATGGCGGGAATAATCAGACGAGAGCAATATGGTACAACAAGAGATACTGTATATGTATTTAACTTGCTTTAAAATGTAGGGTCCACCCTCAAAATACAACACACATCCCGAGAGAAGCAAATGGAACGTACAGTCGCCATTCCGTTCTTAAATGGGAATGCTGACCACTATACAAGTCCGGTCCAGCAGGGTGGAGGTCAGCGTGAGTCGGCTTCTGGCTTCGTGATGAATCTTCACCGTTAATAAACACTCACTTATTTTCATATTCATAGAATTTTTTTATGAACCTTGCCAGGTATGGGCAACTGTTCCACTGAGGTGTCTATGTTATTTCTGGACTGTGCCCATATAACACCTCACCCTATTCTAATCACTCATGGCCTCGTCCTGAAAATAACTAACCCTGGAATTGTTCACAGTTAGAACTTGGAATAGAAGTGGTGGCTGTTATGACCAACTAGGACAACTAGCCTGCCTGAATCGTCTCTCACCTGTTTATGTCCCATCTTTCTGTTAGCTTGTTAATGGCTTTGAAGTCAACTTCACAGATTACAGTGACAAACCTATTACTACACTGAACCCACCCTTAAACATCGTATTTTCATGGGAGCTGAACTAGCCTTTGAAAAGAAACGACTGTTTCATGTCTGAGGCCCACTTTGATTGCACAAACTGGAAGCCCAGCACCACCATCTTCAGAGTGTGGGAGCACTTGGAGAAAGTCCACATATGGACCGTGCCAGCTCCACACCCCATAGCCCAAGCTAAATCTTAAGTCAGGTCTTTCCTTTTCCATGGTGATGATGTGCCTATGGTGGTTCACCTGGTTAAAAGATTGGTAACTTGAAGGTCGGACTCCAAAAACTCTTTTGTGTGTGTCTCCGGAGAGTGTAACAAAAGACACAAAACAAAGTCAAAGTTTTGGGGACCGTCCCTGTTTCGTGAAGGTTTAGCATACAACTGACCAAAACAAGAACGGCGGACATTTATATAATGAAACAGCAGGAGGTGATGTATTAAGCAGGTGGCATTCTGGGAACCGGAGATGGAGTTGAGACTTTGAGGGTTGTAACCCGGAAATGACCTCATCGATCACGATCATCATTGGGGTAATTCTTCAGTTGTTCTGCAGGGGAAAGAGGAAAGAGTTAAAGTACAGCGCCAACCCCTGGTCTGGAGATCACTTACAAGTATTTGAGCCCGTAAACTGTCTCCCTTTCGCACGTGTGTGACGAGAGGAAGCTGAGGTATGCGAAAAACAACAAATTCCTAATACAAGAAGTTGTGTATGGTGATTAAAGGATTAAAAATAAAAAATTAAAATACCCAAATGCACCCGAATCTCTCGTTGAAAGCCAATTAAACGATGACTGGACCAGAATGCAGTGTGACAGATCGAGTGCGCTATCGTCCTCAAGAACCCTCCGATCAAACGCTAGATACCAGGTAAAAGTCCAATTATCGACTTTATTATTAATAAACAGTGCACAAAGCACCCTTCTCTCCACAATACTCATTAAACAATACACAGTTCCACAATAATCAATCCTCCTACTCCCAAACGCGTTGCCACCCTTTCACCCAGCTCAGCTCGCCGTCTGGGATTTCCCATTGTCCTTTTCTAGTGCTTGACCCAGAAGTGCTTCTGAACCTGCAGTCCATGTGACTTCCTAGCACTTCCTGCAGCGGCCCCTGGCGGCCTCGAAGTTATCCAGCAGGGTTGGGTACTAAAACTACATAGTCCATGATGGCCTGCTGGAATTCGGGACATCTCCGTGTCGCAGGGAGGGCTCCCTCTGGCGGCTTGGGGGTATTGGCCGAGATGAATGGCCAGCCGATTTTGGTGTGGGGCACATGTGCTGACCACCATGTCTCCCAGATGATGCCAGTCTATGTGCCCATGAGCAATCGCCACCACAACATACTCGGCATGCGTGGAAGGAACTGCTGATTTAATCCAGGGGATAATGCTTACTTGATTGACTCATTTAGTTGATGGTAATGGACAAGAATTCTGATGTGGGCAAAAATTTCCACTAGAGAAAGAGAACAAAATATGATTTGATTTCTCTGGGCAAAATGTTTAGAATTCCCCCTGCAACCCAACCCCCTGTCTGTCAGTCTGTCATCTTTGCAGCATACTTGGAAAAGAATTTATCACTTCCTTTCTGCTGAGGGAAACTGGGGGAAAGATGATCTGTCATGTAGATATTGGAGGGGGGAGGCGCAGGTTCTTTTGTTTTTCTTTTCCCTTCAGAGTAATGAGCCGGGTGGAGTTGGCGCTATGTGGAGGTGGAAAATCCAGCGTCGGTGAGCTGGCATCCTGTGTGGTCTGTTGAGCAAAGGAACAAGAGTGGCACATCGAGAACGAAAGTTCCTCGAAAGATGAATGGGGACACCTCAGACGCACACGTCTACCCGTACGTCTGCACACATACACCTTAACGTTGTTGTAATCAGCTACCAAAAAAAAAAAAATGATCACAGGACCCTCTGTTTTTAAAGAATTTATTCATTAAATGAAAGTTTGGTTAGTTGCAAAGAGAGCCATTGCAATTTAACCAAAACCAAATTAGAAAAGAAAGAGTCAGCAAAAACTAAAATAAAATTTCCAAAAGAAAACTAAAATAATGCACCAAATAAGGAAAGAGATGATCCGCTGTGGCAACCCCTAATGGGAGCAGCCGAAAGAAGACAGAAAAATGAAATTGAAATATTAACCTCAAAACTACAAAACCAACTCATTTACACCAACCCTTAATGTGGGCCTGTCAGTCAAAAGAAGAAAACCAAAATAACAAGAAGAGAGCTGGGCAGGATCAGAAGACGAGCAGCCGTCAGCGGGGCAAGCAAAGAGTAGAGTAGCATGAGGGGCTACGTGATGAGATGCATCCAAACAGAATTAATCGTAAGGAGTGTCCTTAGTCCAGGAAACAAAATGAAATAAAACAAATCATTGAAGAGCATTAACTCCAAAACAGACGCAGCTTTGGGTCTCATTTTTATGAAATGTTTGAAGGATGAAGGGACCGGCACAATGTCGTGGAGAGAAAACATTTTTCAGAGGCACAGTGTTCTTGTGAAGTTGGTCTGAATCCACCGTATAAGGGGCATGCATTGAGCTGATGATGATGAGCACAAAGCAAATGAAGATTAAGAGGTGGCATGATTGAAGTGTTTAAAATTATGAAGGGTATTGGTCTAATAAATCAAGACTGTTAAATTAAAACTAGCTGTGTAAGCCTGTGAGGTAAAAAGCCCAGCATCTTAGAAACCATGGATTCTGGCACTTCAATCAATCAATCAATCACATCGGTTGTGCATTAGCGGTTAAGCAAGGTTCACTTGTTTGGGGGTTTCATTATGCCAACGTGCTCACCGCCTTTGTCTGTCACAGGCTAGGCGAGTTTCTCGCTCGTTTGTCTTTCCTTGGCAATTTAACTTGGCCGACGGAGTCGCTTTCTTTCAGCTTCATGCTGTAGCCTCGTACTTATTTCTTCTTCTCACTTGTTAACTTGGGTCCTCCTTGCCAGGTCTTTGAACTTCAGCACTTCCGGGCCGGACAGACAGACACTTCCACGCGTAGACATTTATATATAAGGCGAGTTCATCAAGAACATGGGGACACAGTAGTTAACTTGTTAAGAGTAAATTTCGCAGAAACATTAGGAGGTTTTTCTTTACACAGAGAACTACAGACACATGGAATAAGTGACCAAGTAGTGTGGTAGACAGGAGGACTTTAGGGACTTTCAAAACTCGACTTGATGTTTTTTTAGAAGAATTAAGTGGATTAGACTGGCGAGCTTTGAATGGCCTGTTCTTGTCCAGATTGTTCTAATGTTCCAGTGAATATGGCGGAGACTTAAATACTGTTGAGACCGCTAGGGGGAGAGGCACTACACAAGACTCTTCCGGCAGTTTCTACACTTCCTACACTCATAGGAAACTAGACTGGACAGCAGCTAGCAGTGGCGTCACACCATTTCCTTCCCCGTATTCGTCCAGCATAAACTCATAACACGTTCCCTAAACTCATGTGTTTGCCAATACAAATCTAGATTCTCTTAAATATTTGTGTGACACATCAAGTGTCCATGCAGAAAAGTAAATATTCACAAAGCACATCTACACATTGAGGCTGTTAGAGGGTTCTTTGCACTCCAAACCCCAGACCACCACTCAGGAGTTGGTCCAAATGGAGCCTTTTATTCCACACACTTCCTTATTTACGGCCAGCACACTCCTGAATCCTAACAGACAGCATTGCAGTAACCCGCGCTTTCCTTCTTTCCTTCCATCTTCCCGACTCGGACTCACCTGGGTGAGGTGGACGGCTCTTCTTCAAGTTGGACCCTGGAGCACATCCAGCAACCCCTAGGTCAGGCAGGACCTCCAGCTGACCTCTTCTGAACATGTGTCTATTCAATGGCACCTGCCCACCAGAACTACAACTTACACGCAGCACTGCAGTTCTCCAAATGGGAGCAACTCCAGAGTGGTGCTACCAGATCTTTTCTTCTGGAGACAATGTGGCCCCTGGAGGTAGTCTTCCCCCGTCCTTCTATTACACCATGTTCCCAACTGGCATTGGGAATGAGAACAATCGCAGCCCATGCCCACCTACCTGCCCTCTCCATCCATGATGGATGCCAACCCATCTGTCCAGGATGCACACACTTCAGACAACCACCTGCACCTTTTACAACATTCTTGTCTGTCGTGGAAGCAGAGAGTGGCAAAGTGCTTGATTCTGTTTGGATGTGTGAGTTTCTGGCTTCTGTTGATGGTCACTGCATTTCTTGTCGGAGGGTTTATGTGTCCTGTGTCATCACAATACTCTGACTGCTCCTTCACACAAACGCACAAGCACCATTGAGCTCCATCTCAGGTCCCAGGCTCTAATGCCTTGACACAGTGGAGCCACGGATTCATCAACCACAAAACACCAAATACGTGCAGAATTAAATCAACTTGGAGTAAAGATCATTCAAATTAGTTAAAGGAAGACCATCCAGAGAAAAAAAGTGAAACCCCTTCATGTGTCCTACACTTCCCAGCACTGTTTTATGGATGTATTAATGAAGTAAATTCACCCACCTCTTCTGCATTGTAAATTGACATGCCAACAGTTTCTGGCTCATGGCTGATGCCCCTTTTGAATTTCAGATCTGCCCTTGGCTGAAGCAGTAATGATCATCAAAATGGGGAGCATTAAAGGCCTGCCCAACCCAGTGTGCCAGCCAGATGCCGACAGTGCCAGCGCCTTTCCATTGGTGAGCTTCAGCTACAGAGTCACCTATGAGCTCCTCTGCAGTCGTCCACCACCGTCCAGGTGTGAGCAGAAGACCGACGAGTCACACGATGGCACGGTAAGCTGCTTTTATTAAAATGCCTTTCATTTCCGTCTCTGACATTCACATGAAACTGACCCGCTGATTCCTGCCATTGTGTGCTGCATTGGAGGATCACAAGAAAAGACGGGTGGTCCACTGGAGTTGTGAGGAGTAGCACCACCCATGTTTTCTGAGGGACATCTGAGGAAGTGTGGCTAGAAAAAGAATAGGCGGCCAACCGGGTGCTGCTCAGAGTTGCTTGGCACCTCTTGGTGTACAATGCTGTGCCCCAAACTTTCAGTTTGCTAAAACACTGGAGTTACTCCCATGATTTTTTATAATGGTTTGATATCCACCATCATCACCAAGTGCTTCCTAGAGCAATGGCGGCCATTTTGGCTTTTAGTGACTTCTGTCCAGATAAGGAAGCCTGCATATAAGTGCGTTACTGACCTTTATTTAATGTAACGTCTTTCCTAGAAAGGATCTCCTTTGATTTTAATTGGAGTAATTTGAATAAAATCAAACAAAAAGGGCCAGTGAGTGATTATTAAGATTTATGTCATTTTGGGGTCCCTTTTGTTAGTGAAAAATAAAACAAACTTGTCTATTTTTAAACAGAAATACTTACATGAAAGAAGAGTTTGATATTTCTCTTTTGTTACAGTTTTTCAGCAGAGCTCCAGACCTGCTTTCCAATAATAACTGTCTGTAACTTTCAAAAATGTTATATTTCAATAATCTGAAGCACAGTTTTTCATAGATGCTCAGAAAGTAACAGCAGCACATCAGTTGATGCCATTTTTACATCACTTGTATAGAACTCTGTTGAGCATATTTGGGTTACGTTCTCAACTGCAAGGTATTGTAAAGGACTGTTAAAAAGCATGCATTTAAACACATGCA
The DNA here is from genome assembly GCF_016835505.1 of Polypterus senegalus. NCBI lineage: Eukaryota > Metazoa > Chordata > Cladistia > Polypteriformes > Polypteridae > Polypterus > Polypterus senegalus. The sequence continues at coordinate 64,136,891 of NC_053165.1, forward strand.
CAGGTCGGCCCATGCCATTCGCAGGTTTACAGTTTGTGGTCACGAGCTTGTCATCAATAATTATATGGAAATTGTTTTGCCAGTTTTGCTGCCCGCTTCGGAAATCCACAGACGACACTGTAGCAGCTTCTACTTAAATGGACTGCAAATCCCAGCAACCCCGGGAGTACCGCGAGGGCTGCTGGGTGTAACAAGATGCGGGCGCTAGCTTTCAAAGTAAGCCAGACGAAGCCCGTTTGGATCGCAATCGGTGGTGTCGTTTTGTTTAAGAGTATCATTGCACCGTTGGATTACAGTTTTCTTGGCATTTATGCTCCTGTCCCCACTTCTAGTGAGATTTCGACAGCTTCTATAAATCTTCACCTACATCGGCGTCACGGTAGGAGGAAACTTTACTTAACGTTCAGGGAGCTGCTCACTGGGGATTTAATTTCATAACTACATCACTTGCATCTGCATCTTCGAAAATGGACCATGTCGCGAGTGTTTATGGTTTTGTGCGTAGTGTTGCGTTGGATTTCTTTTGTGTATATAAAATGTATCATTGCCATTAAATGTAAATTAGTTATTACCATTAATATACACGCATATTGTAATTGGTTACGTTTTGTGAAAAGTGACAGTTCACTAAAGATCTGCGCACTTTGTCTCATCAGCCCGCCTCACCCACGTGATCTTTTTGCGCCGTGATCGTCCATCTCACTTTTCACGCAAACGTTTTGGCATCTAATTTAGTGCAATACACTTAGGAGTGTGCAGTAACCGTGGGTCCAAAACGTATTCGTGGATTTTGGCATTCGCAGGGATCCTGAGCCCCTAAACCCTGCGAATCGCAAGAGTTTACCTGTAGTTACATTTTATTATCGGTTATTTTTGACTCACTGTTACAAAAATATGTAATAAACAAAAACGTGATAACTCGCTCTTGGATAAAGTAACTTTTTAGTTCATATTTTTATGTGAGACATGCTTTTAATTAATTCAGTTAAGCAACTCTCAGAAGGCATCTGAATGTTATGTCATCTGTATATTCCCTAACTAATTGTATATCTTGTCCATTTTTTCATAACTTTTAAAACTCGACTTTGATATATTGGGGAAAATTCGGCGAAAAGAATTGCAGTAGCATCGAGTCGCCGGCAGATGGCAGGCTTATCCCATTCTGTTTAAGGTGCCAGTCACGAGGTCTGTTTACAGTTCTCTCAGCGCGCGAGCGCGAATTCCATTTCGCAGTCGGTGTACATTTCTAGTGTATTAATACCAGTTTTGTAGGTTTTAGTGTTTTGAAGATAAGTATTTTTGTTGCTTTAGATTTTTTTTCAGAAATATTTTTGTTTATTTATATTTAACCGATGTTGAGAGAATTTACTCCTTTGCAATGTCTGTACAGCAAAGCTTATTATATGTAAATTAGGTGCTATCGTCTCATACCAAATCAAGATATAAAGGGGTACCAAAATTCCCCTTACCCCGGAAAGTCCTGATTGTGGCGCTCAATGGCGGAAGATCGGCTTGTCTCTGTTATTATTTATCGTGCCAGCCCTGCTGTCGGGTGTATCACTTTTTGAATTTTTAAGATTTTATCACACGCCATGATCTTTTTACCATTTTTGGACTAGAGCCTATTATTTCTATCATTTATTTAATGTGTTGTTGATGAATTAACGAATCCGTCATCACACATTCTCACATCACAACTTGAGCCTTTCTTCTTCTTTTCGAGTCGCCGTAACAGATGGTACCTTTAATGCAATGGGGGCGATTCCGTTTAACAACATTTAATATGCATAGGAGGTGGAGGTTAGCAGCACACGCTGATACAGCGCCTTGCCTCACCCGCCACATGACAAACCACCTCAAGATCCCAGATTAGGACCCGAGTGCAGCCCTGCAACAGGTGACACCTCAGCACCACGCTAGTTTAGATAGAATGGAACCAGTGTGAGGTTTTTTATGGTGACTGGAGTGCCAATTTTGCCACCAACCCCCAGGTTTTTTATACGCATAACTGAGAGTATTTCATTAGACACACGCAGTTGCTTCTACATTTCATGAATTTGTTTATTCATTCATTTTCTTAACCCCCATATCCAGATCCTGTGGCCACAAGGCAGGAGTGCCACGTGGCCAGGGCGACATACACACAGAAAGGACAATTCGGCACCTCCAGTCCACCCAACCTATACGTCTTTGGACTGTAGCAGGAAAGTCACACAAGCACAGGAAGAACATGTTAATTTGTCCAATAAAGAAATAAAGTCCAGTTATCTGAAAATAAAATAAAACTAGCCGAATCAAGACGACATCTCAGGACTGTGACCCTCCGGTCCTTTTTATTAAGCCAGTTTACTCCAATTGGCGGATTGATGAAGCAGTTTGCCGCTTGTTCAATCCTGGAGTGTCATAGTGGTCAGTAGCCACCTGAGGGCAGCACTTGTCCACCGAAGTGCGCGCACGCCAGCGAGTTGGCGCTGATACTCTCGCGTTCACGGAGTCGAATTTACTCATTTGGTGGAGAATATCAAATTATGAAAGCTGATCGTAATTAACCTATTTGTCTTTACTCTCTCACGGAGCTCGTAACGCCTCCACAGTCTCTTTTTTCCGTCAGTTTTACGCCCTGCTGGCAGTGCTTGCTGTGCAGATTCAGAGAGTCGTAGAGAATGAGTGGGAGAGACGCACGCCGTGTTTGGTACACCAACCTGCCTCGTGGTCATTGCGATAGGACGATTCACTTTTAAATGAAAGAATATACCTAACCGGAAACAGAGTGAAATGTTTTTAAGAAGGGCTTCGATAGCATAAAGTGCAAAGCAGACCGCCGCCTTTCGTTTTATAGCGCCTTTTATAATTAAGTTAGACACAAATGGACGCACCGAACTGATCAGTTTATTTCATAATAACTTTTATTGTTAAACACTGTAAGACAGACGCAAAGTGCTTAGCACTATTGCCTCGCTGGGTTAAAGTCCCAAAACGGTCACTCTCTGTGGGGGTCTTTGCTCATTCTCCTCCTGTCTGTTTGCATTTGCACAGACCAAAGGCAGGCTGGGATAGCTAGGATTGCTAAAGTATTTTTCTGACTCTTTCATCGTTTTATTAACACGCTAGCTGTCAAAGACAATTAATGGGATCATTTAAAAATATTTGCTGTGTCGTGCCCTACGTGTACCTTTCATCGCCTTTCCTCGTATTCGCGTGTCTGAGCAGGATATCTGAAAGCCTGCTTCTCACCTCCTCTCCGGTTCAGCCTGCACCTTTACACCTCCTCATGCGTCTCACACTTGCCCTTCCTTTTTCTTTGTGTTACCAAAGCCAAACTAACCAATCAAAATGCTCTGAGGGACTGGACACCCAGGCCGTAGTATTTTATTATATGGTAGATTACAACACAGTTTTTCTATTTAGAACACAGACAAGTGGAATGGTGTCAGTAGTGGGATTTGTTTGAAACCTCATTGTTTGAAGTCCAAGTTTTAAGTTAAGGCACACTGCCTGGGCAAGTTCTTTAGGCTTGGATTCTGTGGCTCTCTTTGAAATGACAATTAATAATAAACCTTTCTTATTTATAAAGCAGATGAAGATGTTTTTGGAGTTTACGTGATCCCTTTAATATCGGAAGGTTGCCGGTTCGAATGCCAATGGGGACTCTGCTCTGTTGGGCCCTTGAGCATGGCCCTTAACCTGCACTTGCTGAGCGCATTGAGCAGTGAGAAAAGTGCTATATAAATGCAAAGAATTTATTTGTTTATCTAGATACAGTAGATAGATAGAGAAGTTGTTGCTTAGGGGTGTTAAATTATGGATGTCAACACCTTTTGGATTTAAGGGCACTGCCAGGACCTCTGTGGTTCTCAACCCAAAACACCCTAATGATAGATCCTCGCCTGGCTACTCACTTTTAGGATTATTATTATCGTTGATGTTGTTGTGCAGGTAATTGTCAGATTATTATTTATGTTATCGGCGCTCAAGAGAACAAAACTAAAGCCACAAACCTGCCAATAAAGAAATGCACAGAAGCTGAGGAGCAGAGCATCAGAATCTGTGCATCCTGAAATCTGGAAAATGGCACGTAAGTTGTCAGATGCTAAGACCAAACATATGCGAAAAATAGAACTAGAAAACAAAACAGTTGGACAGTTGCGTTGAATCTGAGAGTTCATAAGTCAGATGTTGTTTAGTAAAAGTGCCACCCTAGGTGACCACCTAGCTCGTCTAAGTGGCAGAGCTGGCCCTGGTGCGCCGTTCACGTGTTCTTCCAGTGTATCCGTTTAGTTGGCAGCTCTCCATTGGCCCTGCAGTGGTCTGCCGTCCAGTCCAGGGCTGGTTCTCTCTTTGTGCCCGATGCTCCTGGGGGCTTCAGCTTCCCTGTGAATCCCAAATTTGGGGTCAAACTCTGTCTGGATTTTACTGTCGGCCCTTCTAGTTATGTTTTCTCTGACGCATCCGTGTTGTAATGGAGCGAGTGAGGGCTGCAAAAGAGGAAAAGTTAAAGGTTATATCCACGTTGTAAAGACGGTAAAAGACGTGTCGTATGGAAACTTGTAAACTTTAAAAGACGCAGCGTCCACAGCAGCTTAATGGTATGCAGCTTGAGGAGTCCGGCTGGTCAGTGAGGTTGTTGCCCATCGTAGCTAACCAGACTAATGAAAAACAGCATTCTTAGTTTAAAAAAAAAAATGGTTTTAAATTGAGGTCTGTTTTGTGTCAATTAGCAAAACTCAAAATGAAATTTTGAACTAAAGATCCTGCAAGTCATTGCTCACCTTTTTTTCTCAAAATTGGAGTCGTCTTCCTGATCATCAGGATTCCAGACCTCGTCTGTAACGTGCTGCCCTCGTTTGCATTGTTATTTGTTTGTTATTCACACACAAGTTAAAGTCCCTTTGGTGACAGGTAGCCGCCACTGTTGCATTGAATTCCCCACCCAAAGTCCTCCATCCTCCTGTTTTTCAGAAGCTGTTTAGTCCAAATTTAGGGTCTCCGAGGGCCGCAGCCTTTCCCGAGTGCTTAAAGCAGCTCCAGTGTGGGCTGCCAGTTGATCACGGGGAGCACTCAGGACCCCACCCATACTTATAAGATATGGGAGGACTGGGGAGCATGCAGGGATTTCACACAGGCAGGATCCATGGCAGAATTTGAACCTGGAACTCTGTGGTGGAGGTGCATCACCCTTCAAGACTTATTTTTAACGGGTGGGTGACCGGGAGTTGCACGTCGATTGAGACGTTGGCACTGAACCCGCAGTGTTGCGGTAAATGCCAGAGTCCAGAGCCGCTGAGCCACACTTCCGGCCCAGGACTATTGATGTGCTGTTCTGGTTTTGCTTTTTAAAATAGGTAAGCAAGCGTACGAATGAAACTGGGTGTCTCTTTTTATGTGTTCACACACTGAAGTGGCACCCGCAACGTTAAGTCAATAATAACCCCCTGGACCCCAAAGGGTTTCACCAGTGGTGTTATTAGGGAGGGCTTTCAGAGCTCCTCATCTTCAAGAGCCAAGCGCCCCTTTCCCCAAATTCTTTGTTGTGACATTCATGAAAGGCCGCATGAAAACTCCACTTGGGAAACCCAGCTATTCGACTGCATGAAAATTCACCACTGCTTTTCATTCAAATGTGTTTGATCGAGTCACGGCATCATCACTGGGGGAGCTGAGCCCCTAATAAGTGTTGAAGCCAGCAACGCCCCCAGTTTTTTCTTCTCCTTGATGCCGTTCTTCGTGTTCAGCTGAGTGGCTTTACTCTGCCACTTAAACAATGGAATGCACAGAATGTGTTCCCGCCTACCTGACCCGCAGTGTTTTTAAGCCCCTTCACAAAACATGGAATTAAAACAAAATGTTGCAACTCAACCCACCTGCATACCCGGAATTATTTGAAGGTCTGAGCGATGACATCTCTGGACCAGTGGAGGTGCCCATCAGCTGGTGTTCTATCATGGGCATCACTGAAGCTCCGAATGCAAAATAACAGGACATTCCTGAACCCTCTTCAGGGTCAAAGGGGAGGGGCCTGGAGATGACCGGTCAGTGGGGGCAGTGAAGTCAAAAGGGACACACAAATGAACTGAAAAGATGAATAACAGGCTAAAAGTACATAATATGGATTCCAAGTTTCTGTTTTTACCTTTTCAAATAATGAAGTATAAGCTGTGTGTGTGTGTTTTCTTTATTAATCCTTGTTTTTTTAATGCAGTGCAGATGTATAATATATCAGTAGACAATTGGGCGTATAAAGCATGGTACAGACAGGCAGTTATAGACATAGATACTATAACAGTGCTTTATGTCATATACTGCCTTTTATATCTGTCTGTCTTTCTAACTAGCAATGATATAGCTCCTTTCATAACTATCTGTCATCCTGCCTACTATTCTATCTATCGATCTATCGATCTATCGATCTATCGTCATATGAAAAAGTCTGGGAACCCCCCTCAGCCTGCATAATAATTTCTTCAACTTTCAACAAAAAAGATAACAGTGGTATATCTTTAATTTCCTAGGAACATCTGAGTACTGGGGTGTTTTCTGAACAAAGATTTCTAGTGAAGCAGTATTCAGTTGTGTGAAATTAAATCAAATGTGAAAAACTGGCTGTGCAAAAATGTGAGTCCCCTTGTAGTTTTGTTGATTTGAATGCCTGTCACTGCTCAATCCTGATTACTTGCAACACCAAATTGGTTGGATGAGCTTGCTAAGCCTTGAACTTTGTAGACAGGAGTGTCCAATCATGAGTGGTAAAATGTTTTTAAGGTGATCGACTACAAGTTGTGCTTCCTTCTCTTTGACTCTCCTCTGATGAGTGACAAACAGCATGGGATCCTCAAAGCAACTCTCAAAAGATCTGAAAACAATGATTGGTGAGTCTCATGGTTCAGGGGAAGGCTACAGAAAGCTAACTTAGAGGTTTAAACTGTCAGCTTCAACTGTAAGGAATGGAATCAGGAAATGGAAGGCCACAGGCACAGTTGCGCCTCCTCCTGCTCGCTTTATTCCCCCAACCCCGTGTTTGGCTTACCGGATATACAATTTAAAGAGATTGTTATTTTCATTGGAATAGTTACATATGCATTATTTTCACTTTTACTTTAGAACTTTTGTAAAAACAATACTTATCCTTTATTTGTGGCCCCGGGTGTGGTTAAATCTTTCTCGCTGGACGTATAACACTGCTCGCATTGTGAAGGAGTGGTGGCTGAACGCATACTAAAGAGATGTGGTCTATTCATCTGCTGGCTTGTTGCTGCTGCTGCCAAATATATAGTGAAGAAATAAATGTGAGAAGCAAACAGATTAAGGGTTGGGGAACCGTCCACGTATACTGTTGTACCAAAAAATGCTTCAGTGTGCACTGAAAAAACAGTGCAATTGACAACTGAGTTTGTCTAACAGAGGAATCTGTATGTTTTGAACCAGAAAAAGGTGGAAGGAGGGTTGACTTAGGGCGAAGGTTACAAAGTTGCTGTCATCAGGGAGCGATGGGAAATGACATCATCAGGGCTGGACGGGTGAAAAAGTTTCTTCCTGAGACAGAGCGATGTTTTCTGTTGAGGAATTCAAGGTGCGGGAGGGTTTCTATTGATGAAAAGAGAAAAGCATTAATACGCTGCCTTAAACCTCGCTCTGGTGTATTTTCATGCTGTGTTGGGCCCTTTGGCTGCCCACTAATTGTGCTTGTGTAATATATATATATATATATATATATATATATATAGGGAAGTCAAAAAGTTCCTGGAATTGTGATATTGCGGGAGAGTGACAGATCAGGTTACAAAATTGAGGAAATCATCTTCAGTTACGCTAGCATACAAATCCCCAATTTGCACATGAACTTGATGTTAGCACGTTGTTCGAACTGCGACATTGCGCCAAATGATTATGCACACGTCTACCTCAAACGGTAATTAAAATAATGCTACGTGCCAAAATCAATCCAGACCTGTTGTAACAAACAATGTGTGTGTAATCTGATCTCTCACTCTCCCGCTATATCACAATTCCAGGAACTTTTTCACTGTTCCTCGTATATAACACCTATTATTATCTAGCTATATAATTTTTTTTTTTTTCTGTGTATCTAATATCTATATGCCTTTCATCATCTGTCTGCCTGACTAATGCTATAAGACCCTGTTTCTTGGTTGCCCCTCCTTTTGCCTCCCAGTGTCACCCTCAGCCAGTCGCCTGCCCTGCCAGTTCTCGTATTTCTGGAGTGTACAAGCCATGGCACGTTGCAGTGAAGGGCATTGGGATGCTGTTTACGGAAAGGCGCTATGGAAATAAACATTTAACACACAGTATGGCTGTCTTATGGCTAAGGCTGTAAGGTTGTAATGTGCCAGTTCAGTGCCACCGATGTCTCCCTTTTTCGCCCTGGCCGTGTCCCGTTTTCTTCCATGGATCTTTTCTTGTGTGTTATGATTCAGCTTGTTATAAAAGCTCAACAATACCAAACCGCAAAAAAAAGGAGCAGGTGTTCAGCCTGCACAGAGCCAACAATGGGGCTAAGATTTTTCAAGATCAAAACCTCAAGAGTTGAGAGAGAGGAACCCTGAAACCACTGGCCCAGAAATAGCTAAAGCAGTGTCAGTCCCAGTCTTAGAATGTTTTAATGGTAATGTCGAAATGCTCACGGGTGTTTGCTTAATTTGTTTAAAATGTGAGAATCTGATAGCTGCAGAGATAAAGGACGATTCTGTTTAAAGCTAAATTTTAATGGAAATTATTTATTGCTCGGCTTTATCTAATCTGCAGGAATTTAGTTTTAGTCTCACTAGAAACAGAACTGGCTGATTTGACTTTTCATAACAAGGCCATGCCGTGTTCTGACTGTTCATATCTCACATCTGCATGTTTGACATGTGAACCTATGACTCTAAAGAACTTATAAGAGAAACTCAAAGAAACAGAACAGCAGAAACGCCGTCTATAAGAACTTTTGTATTACAAATTCCCTCGATTTTTGTGTATACTGTCTTGTTTTGAATTTTAAACTACATTTTTTTTTAAACAAAGACCCTCGAATGGTGGATTCATTTGCATATACTGTACGTCGTCAACTCACACTAATTGCCCTGAACTCCATGAATTCTTGGAAACTTGACGAATGGAACTACTAGTTGCATTCCTCTTCATTTGTAGCAGAGATATTAAAAATCCGGTGTGACCAGAAGGCAAACCTGAAATTGGAAACCCAAAAAATCAAAATTAAAAAACAAACAAAACCACAAAGTCCATTAAAAAAAGAATAATCAGAAAAAAGCACTTAAAGTAAACAGAAATTGAATTCCAAAGATCAAGTTTAACTATAGTGCTGAGGCAACAGCCATTACTTGCAGTGCTGGGTTTTAAATAGCAAAGGGGGCGCCACCCCCTTAAGTTCAACAGACAAAGGACAAGAAACATGACACACAGAACTGAAAACACTTAATACATTATAAAATAATAAAGGGAAAACATTAACATCACACAATAACCAAAGCTAACCAACAAAGAATAGCAAAACGTAGAAATAAACCTCAGCCAGAGGCCTGGAGCCAGAGCCCTGCTATCCTGTAACGTTGTCACGTTTGAATCGGCCAGTTGTGTGTGTGATGTAAATGTCTGGATGTGTTTATTTCATAATGTTGCCTCGTCCTACAGTACATGTCAGTTTCCAGGGTACCTGAGGGTCTTTTCCTATTCACTTTGAAAGATGAAAGTCACAGCCAAATGCAGCCGCTGACGCTGACTGGTGCCCCGGCTGACCACGGTGTCCACTTCATCAAATGAGGCAGCAGAGTTTTAGCCTCATTAAAGGTAAGGAAGCCCAGAGGAGTCCGAAGGTGAGCACTGCTGTGACGATCGGATGCCTGAAATTAAGACGCGAGCGTAAAATATTTATTGGGCTAGCACGTTCATTCCCCTCTCTTCTGTGAGTCTAGCAGGCAGATCATAAAGAAAAGCCTGAGGTGACATTTCTTTTTTTTTTTTTTTTTTTCTGGGGGAAGGTCGAACTAAACAGCAGGTTTAAATTTCTAACTCCCTATTCCGTGCAGCCAGCTCATTGTTACCCAGCATGGAAAAAACTGCTTCAGCATTCACGCCGGCTTCATTAGGAATTACTAGAGCGACACATTTCCACTTTAGCTAACGGGGTCACTTTTATGAATGTATGTGCCGCTCTGCCTAAGCAGTCATCAGAGGACCTCACATCTGCATGTGGCGGTAATGATGATGAGTACCAATCTTCACCTATCCATTTGTGGCTTTCTCACCGAGACCCCCAGCTTACAGCAGGCCTGGTGTGCACACCCCCTTTTCAACATATCATCAGTCTTGTTAGAGTTAAACCTGCAAGTACAGAGTATCATTGAGTTCTTGTTCTTTCTCAGATTTTCCGGTAAAGGATTTTCTTCTTCCTTCACGTAGAGATTCGTTTACACTTCTTATTCTTGTTGTTCTGGTTTTTCCACTTTTTAGGAATCTGTAATATGCTCCTTTGTCAACAAGAAAAATGCTGACCACCGAGCTCTTCGCTAATGTTTTTCCTTAACCTTCGCTCACAGTTTTCGGCAGATAACTATCAAAATTAGCTGGTCTTACACTCCAAACTGGTTTTTGATAGACCAGTAAATGCCACAGGGACAATGAGACTTTGTAGTGATCTTCAGATTAAGATAGCTGGTGATTCAGAAATAGGTTCCTGTTTTATGGTTGAATTATTCAATATGAAAGAACCATCAAATTAGGGAAGGGGTGACGTCCAATGACAGGAGTCAGAGGTTGTAGGGAACACTTAATGGAGGACTGACAGGCCAACTCAAACATCTAGACAGGCAAAGATCTTATCTGCTGTCTTAAGTTTCTTGTCAGGGAAGTTCTGGGGTGGCACTTATAGATAACCTCACACCATGGAGTAACCGCTGCCATGTGATGATAACCGTGTGAAGTTGCCAAGATGATATGCAATGTGTGCAACCATCTCTTGGATCTTATTGGTTTCAGTGCACAAATTGCAGAGCCAGTTGGTCATCACTTCTCCATTAATCGTTGAATTGTACGTATTGCAGGAGCACTCACGACGGCATGACTTTCTACATGACCCTCATCAGCTGGACAGACACACAGCTGCACAATCGGACTGCGCCCTTCCATTGAGTCCAGCATGTATCTCTCCAACACACTCTCAGACCCCAGCGCTAACAACAGAAAGTGGACATAGGGGGCTTCCCATTACGTTTACTGTTGAGCCCCCCTACTGTGCCTTAGGTTACTTTTTTTTCTCCCTGTAGATTTCTCTAGCCACAGATGTTTTGTTTAGAAAAGGCAAAGTCAGATGATAATTGAAAAGGCCCCTTGACGTTAAATACGATGGACACTTTGAGGAAATGGGTAACATCGGGCATCATGTGCCAACATAGCAACCTCTGTTCACAAAAATAGTGTCACCAATGCATGCCTCAAAACAGTTAAAAAAATATATCTACACACACTTAGTTAGACAATCCACTATTCAGATCAAGTGTACTATTCCCACTGTGGTCCTCCAGACCACCGGATTCCTAGCATTCTTAGCATAACTCATCCAATGTGGATGGTATCTGGTGGCAGGATGGGGTTTGTAGCTCCTCTTTTGTCAGTGTGACGCATGACATGACCAGTCCATTGGTACTTGTAATTCTTTGCATAGACAATTGGGGTCTGCCAGTAGAGACGTCTTCCTGCTCAAGCCTTTTGCGTTCTGCCTTCTGGTGGTAGAACTTATCAATTGGCGTTCCAGTTTGCTATTGATGGAGAGGAGCGTGTTGTCACTGCACAGGTCTTGCTGGTGTCGATAGTCTGGGGTTCTTCATCTTCTTCAGGCTGTCCTCAGTGGTTGTAATGGATGTCCAAATCACCAGCACATATCTGCCAATCAAGTTCTTTGAGAATCACGAGGCACTGATCAAGACAGTTGTGTCCACAGTGTTGTCATTGTCACTACATTGGCATCTGCAAAGCAGTTTCTCATCTTTTGCATCTTGGAGCAGTCAATGTGCAGTCCTCGAAGGGAGCTTGCGTGGCAGAACTGGGAGAGTACTGTTAAGGACTCTATAGATGTGCTTGAGATTAGGACTATGTTGTCACCTAAGTGCAGAAGGTTTAGCTCACACCTGTCAATGTTGACTCTGAAGTCATCTCCGTCATAAACCTGGCATCCCAAGAAGAGTTGGAGGATGATGGTATCCTTCTGGCATTAACCCCCCTTTTGGATGTGTACTGTGATAGGTTGTGTGAACAGCTGGATGGTGGTGCTGGTGTCACAGTAGCACTGCGCCAGAACATAGATGGACTTGACTTGTTGCCTTTGGAGTGCCTGTGCGTTCCATTCTCTGCCGTTTTTCAAAAGCCTTCTTGAAGTCGATAAATGTGAGTACCAGTGGAAATTGGTACTCCTAGCTTGTCTCGATCTGCAGCTCTCTGGATGTGGTCAGTGCAGCAGATTTTTTTGGAGCGTCCTGCTTGGATCTGAATATAGTTGAGGATCACCTTTGCAAAGATCTTGGAGATGCATGGGAGACCAATGGGGCATTACTTTCTGAATAGCCCATCTTACCCTTCTTGAAGATAAGCAAGAAGAAAAAGTGTTTAATTGATCCCAGGTGAATACTGTAGGTGTGCCAGCAGTGGGTTTGAGATATCAGTGGTGATATTGTCGTCCCATCCTGGTGCCTTGTCACTCTTGATTGCTACAATGGCATTCCTAACATCTGACTGTAGGGTTGGCAGTATTTCTTCTGGCTCTTCAATCCTTCGAAAGTCAACAGAGGACTGTACAGGGGAGAACAGGGGACTGTAGAATTCCTCAGCAATTTCCTTCATGGCTGGTCTTGATGTAACTGAGATGGCCTCAACCAGTTCTGCCTTCGTCCTTCAGATGCTTTAGTAACTTCTTCTCCTGGTACTCTTATGATGGCACCTTCATGGCAGAGTCTGTAAAAGAGAAAGGACTCCATAGAGAGGAGTTGGCATTGGTGAAGGAAAGTGCGGGTTGCCACTAACATACTTGCTTCTTGGTGGTGTGGTAGATGTGTTTGGGACATTGGAGATGGATTGTGTCTCCGGTGGTGTTCACTTGGCAAGCTTATTTTATATATTGTCACAAACATGCACATGGGAGGCAGCTAAAGGGCCTGAATGAGAGCAATTCCATGACAGACCAAGGGGTGGCAGTGTGCACTGACTCTTTCTCTCACTTCTTTGCAGACCAGTTATGGGAAATCCTGCCTGGCCCCGATGACATCACTTCCAGTTCCAGGCTCGATGACGTCATTTCCTCCGCTCTCCCTTAAAGCCGCCATCTTTGTGCTATCAAACCAGTTCTGTTGTGGACACCAGTCTGTACACATTGATAATATCCATTTTGCTGCCAGGAATAATACTGTATATGGATGGCTGCCACAAACCTTTTTGTGGCACATTTGTTGTGTTTATGACAATGTATATTCATTCATATATAACTAAAAGGCCTATGTTTTACTCTTAAACCTTCAAAATGACCTTATAAGGAGTGGAAAAAAGGATGTTCAATTGAAAGGAGGCTTTAATGCTTGTTAGCAATGTATTGGCTTCTGGTGGCATCATGTCACCCAATGCCTCATGTTCTCTTCTTTTGCAGGCCCTTGACACCAGTAAGATGGCAGAAGTGGCAACCGTTCAAGCAGAGAACACAGTGGCAATGGTTGAGAAGAACGGAAAAGACGCCGAGCGGCAAACAGATTCTGAGGAGAATGGAAAAGGACGTGAACATCAAGTAGGGATTGAGAAGAACCAAAAAAGTCCTGAACAGGAACGGGACACTGAAAAGAATGGGAAAGGCCCTGTGCATGGAGGCCCTTCTCCTGTCCCAGGTGAATACATCATTTGTTGATTGATACTCTGGTATTTCTATGAACATTTGGTCTGTTGGTGCAAGCGACTCTCTTCTTACACAATCTCCAACCACAACATTGACGGTTCTGGAAATTTGAGTACTTAAGTGTATCCCATAATGCACTGGTCCACAAAAACAACTGTACAGTATCATGTGTGCCAAATCCAAATACGTATTTAGAATGCATCTGCCAGGTAATGTTCTTGAGTGACATGCAATTTAAATTTGAAAATATTGTATCTTTACGGGCCTACTGAAATGACTTGACCATTTTTGATTTTTCTGCTATTACTTCCTCTGAGGAACGTCTCTGTTAAGAGTCCAGCAGTGGCCAACTGGCATGCTGAGACTCCACTTGGCTTGGTAATGCTTTTCCTTGTTGTTATTGTCCTAATGGAATGGCTTGCTGTGTTTATCACCAAAGTGAAAACATCCCAAGTTGGAGTCCAGAAATTGATTCCCCAGTGATATATTGCACCCTATTGTTTGAGGTCCCTCATTATTTTAAAGAATCCCAAAGTGTTTGTGCAGACACTTTTGAAGATCTGTCAAACTGCTGTCTCCGCTTCATTCAACTCTTCTTCAAATCTCTGATGTGAGGATGTTCAAAAATGCCTTCTGTAATCTTGGCACCACTGATCCAGTTAAATGAGCCATGAGTCCTGTTTGTGTCTTGTCCATCACTTAAACAAAGTTTTTCCCAAGTCCAGGTTTGATATGCCGACGAGAAAGGTCACCTTACTCTGGGTGAACCAGTAGCCTGACTACCACATCTCTCTTTCCTGGAAAGCCCGAGGTTTGTTTCAGTGTCTCTTTCCTATCATAGTGGTTCTTCTTCTCCCTCCTGTTCCACTTACACAAAAAAAAACACAACAGAATCAAATGTCATCAAGCTGCAGGCCAAGCAAAAATAAAGTCACCTTCCTCCCTACAGATATGCTTTCACGAAGTAACTCAATTTTCTTGTATGACTCGATCATGTGAGTAGCGTGTGCTGTCGGTGCAGCAGAGAATATATTTCTGTTAAGGAAAAGGACAATTTTCAAGCTGATTTTTGAGGAGTCCGTGAACAAGCGTCACTTAATCCACCCTGTGTTCATGGCCAAAAGTCACCATAACTGAACTAATGTATTAAAAAATATATTTATTTAAAAATATTTTTATATAAATGATGAAAATATGGAGGTTGGGTTACAAGGAAACTGAGCTTCTGTCATCATATTTGGGTTCATCATCATAAAATATGGCTGTGCACCACAATCCTTGGGACAAAATCATTGTTGACCAGCCATATGTTGCTTAGCAAACGTGAAGGAGACGCCAAGGGCACTGGTTCAAATTAAACACAGTATAAAAGTGAAAGTTTCCATCCACCTGTATGTCCTTGCAGACTGAAAATCTAATCGCATCATGAAGTGCTCACACATACCAGGCAGTCGTCCCAATGGCGCATTTCTACAGCTGTCTTTGGAAGTGTTGCGTCCGAGTCCAGTTGGATGAGATTTAAAATAAGAATGTGGCACAACCATTTCCTGTACAGTACTGACTAGAGGATCACCAGATTAGTACCAAGAGCCAATACAACACTTTCTACCGAAAACCAAATACTTAATTTGGTTTTTGACTTATGATTCTATTAAGACCCGAGTTGTTTTCCCTCTCAGATCTGAAGTTGACAGAGCTCCAGCCTCTCCCTTACAGTCCTCTCTTGTTAAATGCAGAAGTCGTAATAGTAGTCCAGGTTCACCCGAGAGTTGTTTCTAAAAGACATTCTGCTACCATTCACAGAGTGGTGAAGAGACATTGTGAATGACTGCCGTCAGCTAAATCAGTTACGCACACTTTGGCTTCTGCTTACTTTGCCTTTCTTTCACTCTCCTTTGTTCATGCTCCGGTGGTCCCATATCTCCTGAACCAGTGGACGTTCATATTACCGAAGCTCTGCAATGGGCAACTGTAATGGACACCAACTACAGGAGGGAGCACGTCATACAAGACCTTGCTGCTCTAAAGAAGTTCTTCTCTGGAAGCCTTCAGGTGTCACTCGTGGAGGAAAAGGTAACGCAGTACATGGCCGCAGCACAAGAGGGCGCTCATTTCTTCCCGATTCCCAAAATCCTTTTTGCCTAGAAGCCAGGGTTGTTATAATTTCACTCTCATTTTTAGTGTTTTTTAATGGTTCCTGGAGCTCTAAATATACTTTTGATATAATTTTTTAGGGTTTTCCACATGGTCATATTTGTGTTTTGTTTCAGCACGTCTTATTTTTTCCATTATCCTGCAATACTGTTTTGGGACTTGTGTGTTGTTTGTTTCTTAGGAGCGACATCAGGGGGCACAGATGGTGTGATTGATCAAGGGGTATAAAGGTCAACCTCTTGGAATTCCTGGATGTCCAAGTTTGGATTCGCTAGAAAGACTCCGCATTCTGTTTTTTGGCTTGCAAGGCTCTTTGGTTTTGAAAAATCATTACCGTCCTTGACTACGATCTTCGTCCAGTTAAATTCATTATTCCAGCCGTTGTTTCCATCTTTCACTTTGTCTTCCGTTCTTGATCACCTGGTTATGGCTTTCACCAACTTCACTCCTTCTCCTGATTCCATTAATAAGTCAGCTGCTGCCACGCGCAGTCAGTACACCAGCAAGGCCATTGCTCACAAAGTTGTTAGAAAACCCTGGTGTGGTAAAAAGTGTATGAGCTCAAAGCGTGTCTGTCCAGCTGTGTCAGACAGGATGTGTCATAAACTTCACTGAGATTAGCATCTTTGTTTAATTTCCCCACTTCCTGAGATGTTTTTAAAGTTAGTTGTATATAGTTTGGGTTTTTGAATCTGGCATGTCTTTCTCATTTGCAGGATGACAGTGTTATTCCCCTGTGTCAATGTTGTTTTTCTTATGGTTGCCGCCATTTTAGAAGTTGTTATGGGTGTTCATAACTAGAATGCGACCTAAGCTCAATTTTGGCTACATCAGTACTGTTGAGTTGTCGATTCCCTTCAGTCCCATCCAACGCACCCTGCATAGCGAGGTCTGCTGCCCCCTTGGTGGCCGCCAACTTCACACTTTGTTTCCTGTCTGTATAAACCAATCAGTGTATTTATGTCCACATTGTTAATTGGTAATGTTTCCCTGGGTACTTGTTACAATGTTCTGAGCTTGCACTTGATGCAGGGCGCTATACAGAAATAAATTGAGTTAACCCAAATGACCAGGCATCTCCTCCGGCCTGCATGGCACTCGGTCACTTGTTGTGTCTCCTGCCCAGCTGTCCTTTGGCTTCACCTCAGCAGGTTCTTTCAGTCTCACCTGATTAGTAAGACCCACTTAAGGCAAATCAGGGGGGTGGGCCTTAAGGCTATTCCAGCAGCAGTAGGGTACAAAGCGGGACACACTCACACCCAGCCCCACAAGGCCAATTTGGAATCACCAGTTTGCCTAATCTGCACATCTTTAGGGATGTGAGAGGAAAACCGACATGGAGAGAATGTGCAGCCTTAATACACACAGCGGGAAAGGACAGGATTAAAGGCCTGAACAACAGGAATCCACGAAGTGGCAGTGCTGCCCACTGTGCCACCTGCCTAATAAAGGTTTAATGTCACGTCGTAATTAGCACGTGAAGGGCTCGCACTCCATGCTAATGTTCTTCCTGCCCTGTATCCGATGCTTGCTGAGACAGGTACGAGTTTCCTTGGAGCCCTGCTAAAGATATGGTGGGTTAGAAAGATGGATGGATGGGTCATAATAATTAGTGTTTAAATGTTCAAATATGTTATTTTGGACAAGCCAATTGGGTCAAATGGTCTGTTTTCATCACATTTGCTGGAAATCACCCACAAGTGTAATGAAATCGATGAGACTCCCAAGAAGTCTGCAGGTGGCCTACCTTTCAGTAATCCCATCCGTCACATTCTGTTCTGATGAGAATATTTGAACAAGAAAAAGTGTTAAAGGGAATAAAGGAGTGACTCAAAGCCCTTTGAAGAATCTCAGCACTGTTTGACATCCATCATCATCATGATTGCTCAAGCTGCCACAGAATGGTCATTGCATAATCCCCTTGATGTTGTAATACTTCAGGGCCCGTATAGTAGCTGCATAGCGGCGTAGTAGGCAGCACTGCCTCCTCATGAATCCCACACCCTATGGAATTTCCAGGTTCTCACCCTGACATGACCACCTGTGAGTGTGTGAAGGACCTACAGTGGACTGGCATCCAGCTATAGGATTGGCGACAGCCCCTCATGACACTAAATTGGATTAGGCAAATTTGAACAAGATGTGTTATCTTCTTATATTTCTAAAAGTACAAGACCATTGGCACACAGTCAAATCCAAGCTGTGTTTGTGCCGTGTCTTTGCCACTTGTGAAAGCATCTCTATCTGATCACAAGTCCGCTGTTGAATATTTTTCCCCTTTTTCCTCTCTTACAGGTCCTCGCCTGGCCTGTTTCTCCTTCTGCTGCCGAGACCGCACCCTTGAAGTCATCATCTGCCAAGAAGGGAGGTGACAGGGACAAGGTAGGCCAAAGCCTTCCCACGGTATTCCGGGACCTCAGCCTCCAATTGGGGGCACAGTTACAGGTGGCAGAGGAGAGTGCCAGAATTGTGTAATGGCTGAGGGTGGACTATCTCCGCTATCACAAAGCACATTGAGCAAGTGGACAGTAGGCAGGGGGCACAAGCAGCACAGAACTTCAAACCAGCCTAGCCAGTTAAATCACGTTGTGTTTCTGTTTTTATCTAAATTGAAACGAAAACCGAAGATAATGGCTTCAAATGTCTCGCCACTATCACTGTCTTGGCTTTTTTCCGCAGGGTGCGTTGTTGGCAGTGTGACATTTTGAGTGACCGAGGGTGGTGACACCGTATGACCGCAGATCTTCTGCCAACAGGTTCTGGTCACAAAGGCTGCCACTGCTTTGCTGCCTCTCCTGTAATTTCAGTCCGATCAGGCGACCTTTTGAAAGCCACTGGAATGTGATAGAGCTAAAGGCGGCCACGGCTGAGCCTTCTGAAAGGAGAACAGCAGCAATTGTCATTACATGCTGAGCAAACAAGGCCTCAAGGGAAATGTTTACAAATGTTTCTGTGACCCCAACTTGTGTCTTTTTTTTTTTTTTTTAATTTAGCCTCCTTTATATCCAGTAATGCAGCATTAAAGTGGGAAAGGCAGGTAGTGGAGCCATCTAGTGGTCAAATATTGAGGGATGTAATGCTCTCCAGATTCCTTATGTGACCCTTGTGTGCTCGCTTTTTAGAAGTGTGTACTGCAGCTGAAAAGGAAAGGCACTATATAGAGAAAACATTGCAAGGTCGACATTTGACCATCTAGTGGTCAAATGAGTTGAGCTACAATGCACTCCTGATCACAATGTGACCCCCTGAATGCTCCCACTGTGTGCTGCACACACATAAAGGCCCTAGCAATTGTATTCAGCATGGAAAGGCGTTATATAAAATTATCATTGTAAGGTCGACAGTGGGGCCTTTGGTCAAATAATTAGCCGCAATGCCCCCCTGACTCTCATTCTCTGAGACCCCTGAGTGTCCGCATTGTAGAAATGTGAGTGCTCTACCCAATAAGGAAATGACCATTGAGAATACAATACAATACAATTTATTTTTGTGTAGCCCAAAATCACACAAGAAATGCTGTAATGGGCTTTAACAGGCCCTGCCTCTTGACAGCCCCCCAGCCTCGACTCTCTAAGAAGACACCAAAAAACTCCCAAAACAAATATTTGTTGGGGAAAAAATGGAAGAAACCTTGGGAAAGGCAGTTCAAAGAGAGACCCCTTTCCAGGTTGGGCGTGCAGTGGGTGTCAAAAAGAAGGGGGCCAATACAATATAGTACAATACACAGAACAGAACAAATCCTCAATACAGTATACAAATAAAAATTTTAGAAGTACAGAGTAGAATTTAACACGGAAGGTAGATGATATCACATAATGTGATTTGGATTTGTTTAGACTCTTGGAGACCTCATTCATCAAGCTGCCTACCCCATTTGGCCATTCCACAGCTGAAATAGTGCTAATCCAATGAAAGGACCCCTCTTTCCCACGATTCCTGCGATCTTTCATCAGGGATGACGTTACCTTAGGCAGGCAAAACAACTTGGCAGGTGGGCCATGGCACCAAGTGCCACATTTAAATACCGAGAAGAGAAACACAATAGATGAAGATTAGTATTCAATTATAACTATCATGTTACTTATGTTTTAGTGCTAATGACTAACACCAGAGATACAGTCTGTACAGTTAATCAGCAGCTCTAGTCAGGGTGTGCTAAACTGAAGTAGTGAGTCATCAGCCGGAATTTAAAAGCTGAGACTGAAGGAGCATCTCTTATAGTAGCAGGCAGACCAGGCCACAGTTTAGGGGCTCTGTAACTAAAAGCTCAACCTCCCACTGTTATTTTATTAATTCTTGGAATCATAAGCAGACTGGCTTCTTGAGATCTTAATGTGCACTCTTGTTTATAAGTCATGATAAATTCTGACAAGTAAGCCGGACCTCGGCCATTTAATGCTTTATATGTTAAAAGGAGGATTTTGAAACCTGCCCTAAACTTAACCAGGAGCCAGTGTAAGGATTTAAAAACTCCTTGTTATGTGTTCGTATTCGCATTGCAGTAGTCAATCCTACTAGAAAGAAATGCATGAATTAATTTTTCAGAATTCTGTTTATTTAGAAAGCACCTTAATTTCCCAACATTTTTAAGTTGGAAGAAACATGATTTGGACAACTTTGTAATATGTGCTTTAAATGAAATGCTACAAAATACGACAGTGAGGCTCTCTAGTGGTCAAATGTCTTGCACCCCGACTCACTGTGGCACCACTGAATGTGTCTACTGTAGCCATAAAGGTAGTAATAATTTTGAAAGGCACTATATAGAATGAACATTGTAGGTTCAACAGTGGGGCCCTCTAGTGGTCAGATGTATGGTATCCTGACGTGCTAGAAATGTGTGCACAGCAGCCATTCAGGTTGTAAGAATGGAAAGGCACTATATAGAATAACCATTGCAAGGTCAACAGAGGTGCCCTCAAGTGGTGAAAGCATTTAGATGCCATTGCACCCCAGAATTGGTTCAGCGCATTGTAGAAATGAGGGCGTAATTCGGCTTCACCCTTAAATGACTTGGATTCATTCTAGAAAGGCGCTATATGGCATCGACTTTCTGAAACAGCTGTATTTGCTGTTCCCTCCTGATTTTCAACACCTTCTGAACCAAATGTGACTTATACCCAATTCAAAATGACAAGCCATCCCTGTTGGGAGATGCCCATAAAAACTGACATTGGTATAATACAGCACTGACTGTATTCACCCAATGCCATCATGTGGGCCAGCAAGAAAAATGACTTGGCACTTTTGGTGAGGGTAACATTAACAAGTCCAAGTCAAGTTTAACATATTATAAAACAAGGCAGCCTTGAGAATGTTCCAGAAGCGGAGAGGAAGCAAGTCATTCTACTGCGGTGTGGACTTTGACTTGTGCACACAAAATGCTGGCTGCTTCCAGCTCTCTGCAAGTCCCGTGGTGTTGATGTTTACGGGCATTTCACCAATGAAGCTCCTCGGTTATTTAACTCATTCAGCTTGGATTAGCATGCAGTGTGGCCAGGCGTTCATGATATTGACCATCCTGTCTCTGTGCTCCAGCACTGGCTTGAAAGATGATGGTGCTCACTTTAGAGTGTGGCTTCATAACATAAAATTAGTTTTTCATTTATTTATTTTTACTGAACCCGCTCCAGTGCCAGTACCCTACCCTCTGGGTGCCTACTGTTCAATAGCCACAAAGTGCCCTAACACCTCTGTCCAAAATGAAGCTTCATCCACCACTAGCTCCTTTGCCTTCTGGTAAACCACTGGGCCTTGGCAGCCTCCCTTTGTGGGGTTAGTTTTATTGTTTAACCATTGAAGGCACTATATAAAATGCACATTGTTCAAGTGAATTGTGATCTTCCGGTAAGCCCGTTCTGTAAGTGCGCTCCCTCATTTTCTTCCCTACTGCACTTTGTTTAATTCATACCAGGATGTTATCATCTGTTTATTAAATAGGTGCCACAGTCATGGCACAGATAAGATAAATGAGTAAATTCATTGGACTACAAGAGGAAGTGGAGCAGTATGCAAAAACTGAAGACAACCATGCAAAGTAATGCCAACCAGCCTGGGCAGAGGACTAGTATGGCCTTGGCAAGAAACACCCTACATGCTCAAGCAAGATTGTTATTAACTGGTTGTGACCAGAATTAATTCTACGAGCACAAACTGACCTTAAACTGGCGTCTTCTGTACCACTTACAGTTCTAAACCTCAATCTGAGTGTGAAACTCTAGTCCAGTTAAAATTCCACCACCCCAACAGAAGAGGGCAGCATAACCTGATTTTATAGGAAGGTTTTTTATTGCCTCAGCAGCAAGGGGGCAGCACTGATCACCACCAAAACACTGAATTTAACCTTGGCTCTCCTCCACCACTTACAGGAGGGGCAGCACTGAGCTTTCACAACAGTCCAATCTTAAAACTTGGATCTCCTGCGCTATACACTTCTCCTCCAGGGGGCAGCACAGGCTGATCTTAAAACTTGGGTTTCCCTCACCGCAGACCAACCAGTTTGATTTCAACTTCTGATCCCCTACAGCTCAATTCCTCTTCATCTCCATGGTGGGGTGGTGCTAACCTCACACAAGTCTGATCTCAATCTCTGTCCTCCTTCCTCTCACAGACCTCCACCTTAATAGTGGTAGACGGTGTTAACCCACCCACCACGGTGCTCTACACCACCGCTTTCCCTTCTACTCCTCATTCTTTCGCTTCAACACAAGATGGTAGTGCTGAGCTCCCCCTTTAGACTTCAGTCGTGGACACCAGTGACATTCCCCCTTTTAGTGTTCCTGAGCCTACTCATCCATGGCTGCTCCAAGTAAGGGCCACTTTAGCCTCGCCTGTCCCTGCAGTGCACCACCCAGTTTGGGACAAAATGGCCATCCAGTAGCCCCCCTGCACTGTTAGCCCTCCATGGCGCTCCTCAGCCCATCACAGCCTTCACCTTATGGTTTCCTGAAGCTGATAGGTTTTCCCCCTCATCTCTCCTCTTTCAGTCTGCAAAGGGCAAACAAAAGGACAAAAAGAAAGAGCCCCCCTTACAACTTCGCTACGACCCTCCCATCCTGCAGACCCTGGGCTCAGTCACCATCAAGTTGGACAGTTTTCTGACGGGTGAGCAACACCTCGATGTCATCTGTGACATGGGCATCCTGATGAGTGAGCCACCCGTGGAGCCGCCAGCCGTGAAGGACATCAAGGTACCAGGGATGGGAACAATGAGGGCGAGGGGAGCGGAGTAACGTCTGGACACCTTCAGATTTAAAGAGCGAGCTGCACTGTGTCACCAGGGCCTGGTCACTCTGATGAGACAGTAACAAGCTGAGCAGATCCTGGCAAAACTTCAGACAGGGAGTGAAGAACAGAAAAGACACTTTATACCATTGATGGGCCGAAAGGGTCTTCTCCTGCACTGGTGTGCACTTGTAGGATAGCCATATGGACAGAATGCATGTGGCAGAACTATACAGCGCATGAGAGCAAAGGCACTATATAAACATAAAATACAATTCAACATACCCATCATGGACCTCGGGCACTGTTGTCTGCCTTGTGTCTGGTGCTGCCGCCCCTCGTGACCCTGAAATGGATGAAAATAGAAAAACAAGCACTGAGTAAAATAAAGAGAGAGAGAGAAGGGTAAAGTGATAATGACAGTAGAATAAGAAATGAAGTCATTAATAGAAAGGCACTGTATAAAAAATGACATAGGAGCGAAAAGATAATAATGGACTATAAATTAATAATAAGAGACGGAGGAAAGATAAGGAAAGGAACTACTTAAGGATCAAGAATGTGGCGTTACACTCTCTGTCAGTCTGTCTGTTAGGCTCTCTAGAATTTATGTATGTATATATAAGTATTTATGTATGCATGTATATATGTATACTGTATGTATACACTCACCTAAAGGATTATTAGGACCACCATACTAATACGGTGTTTGACCCCCTTTCGCCTTCAGAACTGCCTTAATTCTACGTGGCATTGATTCAACAAGGTGCTGAAAGCATTCTTTAGAAATGTTGGCCCATATTGATAGGATAGCATCTTGCAGTTGATGGAGATTTGTGGGATGCACATATAGGGCATGAAGCTCCCGTTCCACCACATCCCAAAGATGCTCTATTGGGTTGAGATCTGGTGACTGTGGGGGCCATTTTAGTACAGTGAATTCATTGTCATGTTCAAGAAACCAATTTGAAATGATTCGAGCTTTGTGACATGGTGCATTATCCTGCTGGAAGTAGCCATCAGAGGATGTGTACATGGTGGTCATGAAGGGATGGACATGGTCAGAAATAATGCTCAGGTAGCCCGTGGCATTTAAACGATGCCCAATTGGCACTAAGGGGCCTAAAGTGTGCCAAGAAAACATCCCACCACCATTACACCACCACCACCAACCTGCACAGTGGTAACAAGGCATGATGGATCCATGTTCTCATTCTGTTTACGCCAAATTCTGACTCTACCATTTGAATGTCTCAACAGAAATCGAGACTCATCAGACCAGGCAACATTTTTCCAGTCTTCAACTGTCCAATTTTGGTGAGCTTGTGCAAATTGTAGCCTCTTTTTCCTATTTGTAGTGGAGATGAGTGGTACCCGGTGGGGTCTTCTGCTGTTGTAGCCCATCCGCCTCAAGGTTGTGCGTGTTGTGGCTTCACAAATGCTTTGCTGCATACCTCGGTTGTAACGAGTGGTTATTTCAGTCAAAGTTGCTCTTCTATCAGCTTGAATCAGTCGGCCCATTCTCCTCTGACCTCTAGCATCAACAAGGCATTTTCGCCCACAGGACTGCCGCATACTGGATGTTTTTCCCTTTTCACACCATTCTTTGTAAACCGTAGAAATGGTTGTGCGTGAAAATCCCAGTAAAAGAGCAGATTGTGAAATACTCAGACCGGCCAGTCTGGCACCAACAACCATGCCACGCTCAAAATTGATTAAATCACCTTTCTTTCCCATTCTGACATTCAGTTTGGAGTTCAGGAGATTGTCTTGACCAGGACCACACCCTAAATGCATTGAAGCAACTGCCATGTGATTGGTGGATTAGATAATTGCATTAATGAGAAATTGAACAGGTGTTCCTAATAATCCTTTAGGTGAGTGTATATTTCTATGTATTTATAATATAGATACAGATACAAAACATCATTTAAAGTAAAAAGAATTAAAATCATAGAAATAAGAAATGAAAGGATAAGAGACTTTATATAAAATAAATGATTAATATACAAATTTAACTTTGATTAAAGGCGATAAAGTAATGCAGAAAGAAGGATAGCAAAAGGCACTATGTAATGTGAAAACTTAATACTACAATAGCATAATGATATAAAACCAAGATTCCATATCTTGAAAAGTGCTGCATAAGTGACATAAGTCCAAAACGTCTATAACAGATGCTGTATTAAACGCCCACGAGGCGCTGTATGAAATAAGGAGCGTGATTAAAGGCACCATATAATAAAGAGAAAAACTCCATATGGTTGATAGATATACTGTACAATGCCAGCCCTGTCTGTTTAAGACAGATAGATGTGTAAGGCGCAATATACAGGATAGATTAATAAATAGAAATGGCGCTGTATGACAGCTAGATGTTCCATTAAACTGGCCTGGTGAAGGCACCCTCTGGTGGCCGGGTGTCCTTTCCAGGCTCATAGACACCCCGGTAGAGGCTTCGCCCCCAGAGCCCAATATAAGGTGGACAAACAGGAATGGCGTCCTATATTAGGAGGGTGGACAGTCCTTTAGGTCTCTTTAATATAACGCCAATGTTGTTCTCAGCTTGAGGGGCAATGGAGACTTTTGGGTGGCTCATTCATCCGTTGGTAGTCATTCATCTGCTCTCAGAGTGCTCTCTGTGTTGGTGGCCTGAGGTGCAGCTCCTCCATCTCCCAGGCTCCTATCGCTCTAACGTGACATTCCACCATATGTTGGGCATATTAAAGGGTGATGAGCTGTCACTACCTGAGTGGTCTGCTTGACAGTGGTCCCTTGTATTTTTCACTGTGTGATTTGAAATCCTCTTTAAAATTTATTAGCAGGAAGGAAAGAAAGTGAAGGAAGAGAAGAAAAAGGATGACAAAAAGACCCCAAAGGCTGGACGGGGTAGTCCTGGGAGTTCAAAGAGCACAGGCTCAGCTAAGAGTAAGTGATTGTGTTGGGTCTGCCCTGCGGGCGCTTGCATGCCACCTTTTGCCCCTTGGGCTGCCAACCTGTGTTAATCGTCTCCTGCGCTGTTGCCTTTGCCAATTAGATGGCAGGCTGTGTGTCTTGGGGCCCCCCGGGAGCTGAGCTCCGGCCGTAATCAAAGCCTGTAATGTGGGTGTGTAGCCCAGCACTGCCAAATGAGCCATTTTTCAGCGGTGCTCTCATTGCCTTCCCTGTAGACAGGGTGCAATAACCAGTGCTGGAGCCTTGAGCATTTGATACAGACTTTGCTGATGCCATCTTGGTATTTTTTATATTTCAGCAAAGGGAAAGGCAAAGGAGAGCAGTATGCCAGAGCTGAAAGAAGAGTCGCTTGCCAGTTCACCTGTTCCTCTCAGCGTGCCATTTCACATGCAGCTCTTCCAGTGGCAGACAGCAGCAGATGTGGAGTCTGGAAAAATATGAAGGGGGCACCACAGCTTACACAAAGCAGCTTTGCCTTTCTCTGTGTATATCCTAGCACCACATCTGGATGGGCACTGGGTACAGGCACACACAACTGGAATCCAGACATGCAAATCCTTGGCACATGAGAGGAATGTAGAAGAGCAAGAGAAAGGTCCACACACATTGCCCTGGACCAGAAGTTGATCCTGGTGCACCAGAGGTAGGAGTGCTAAACATTGTGCCACCCTGAATTCCCGGGGCATCATTTGTTAATCTGAAACAGAAAGAAATGCATTGGCAGGCACAGTGTTTAACACTGCCACCCTCAGCCATCTAGACCATGGCTCCTGGATTCAGGTCTCTGATGTGTCATGTTTTCATGTTCTCCCAGTATCTCTGTGGGTTTCCTCTTGTTTACTCCCACAGTAAGCTGGCATGCAGTTTAGGTTCACTGGGACTTACAGGTGGGTCTTTCTGCCAGTTCCTTGTCTCCAATACAGTGGCCCCACCAAAGCTGCCCACTCCCTGGGACTCAGCAATGAAACTTGGGGTGCAGGGTGTTGCGTATGGAGCAGTTTAACATGGCATAAAAAAGCCCTCCATATGCGGGCAGGCAGCTCCTGTTGGCACGAGGCTGTCTGAGTTGTCCCGAGGCTTTATGTTTATTTATAAAGTGCTTTTCACACAGGTGACTCAGCTCAGTGAAGGCGCTCAGCCACAAATGACTGCGGAACATACATGTCACATCCGGGCTGGGGTGTGCCATGATGGGGGACAGTGTCACCTTCAAATTGTGTCAAGGCTGATTTTGTGGAGGTGGACACTGGTGAGAAGTTGCTATTCCTGTAAATGTCTGACTTGTTAATAAAAAGATCAAGCGATTTGAGGGGGTCTGGAATGTCATGTGAAAGAAGAGTGTATACAGTGTATGAGATGAAAGGCACTATACAATGGACAGCAAGTTGATGGAAAAACCGTCTACAATAGGAAGATCCATAGGGAGATAGGAAAGTCGCTGTATAACAGGCAGGCATGAAAGTCAGCAGTCAAGGGAAAGACATAGAGTTCACCAAAGTCACTGCTGAAAAGACAAACAGACAGACAGGCATGAAAGGCGCTATACAAAAGGTAAATAGAGAGCTCATGAGAGGCACCAGTGAATCAATGGACAATCACAAAAGGTTCTGCATAACAATCGACATGAATGAAAGGCGCTATACAGTAGCTAGATAGGCGGACATCAAAGGCACTATACAAGAGATAGTTCATGGGAGACTTGAAAGGCACCATATAATGGATAGACAAATGTGAAAGCTATATACGCAGTAATGATAAATAGATGGGACCCTATTGCTGCTCTCGACGTGACACAGGCTCAGTACTTACTTTATCGACTCCATCCATCTATCTGTAACCTTCAGACCCCTGATAGATTGGGTGGTGCTCTTTTTTTTTCTTTTTTTCTTTTCTTTGGGACCTCCTTTGCATTCCTACAGCAGGTGTGACACTTGTGTCCCTGATGTGATCCCCTGGACTTGACGTCTTTGTGCCTTTTCTCTCTCCACATTGTCCCGCCAGTTTTCCTGGAAACTTGAAGAGTGGCTTTTGTGTTTATTTAGTTGATAACTTAGCCAGTTTGAATAACAATCGAAACGTGTGGTGACGCCTACAGTACACTGAATCAGCAGCTCACAATAGCTGTCAGTCTGTGGTTGTCAAAAGGGCACACTAGGTGTTCATCAGACATAGGTGCCAAGGGTCAGGCCTTGGAGGTGTAAGTAGGGATCTGAACAAGTGGACCCTCAGTCTCTTTGGAAAACCTGCTGAAGCTCTTTGTTAAAGTCTGACCATCCTGAGGTGCTCTCCCACCATTGAAGTGCCACAGCCAAGAAGACTTTACAAGCCAGCACATTAGATGCCCTTTAGAGACCACCCATATTAGGTTGCTGCATGTTGTGTGGGCAGACTTGAATGTTAACCACAAGTAGCACAGTGAAGTGACCTGCGCAGTTTGTGCTAACTGAGCAGGGACTCGTCTTGGATTTGGGGGTCTCGCGTATTCTGATTTTTCCACAATTGCCAGCAAGAAGTTCTGTACATGACAGAGGTGTTACGTTTTGCTAGAGCTATTTCTTTATTGAACGTCATTTATAATCTACTTGAATATGACAGATTATAAAAACTGGATGAAGAGAGTTGGAGAGATTTACTTTATTGTAAACTGAGGGCAGCTGCTGCCCATGTTAACTGTCCCACTTATGTCCTCTCTCTGCCCTGTGAGCTGATGCCAGCATGTGTCTCGTTCTCCCCGGCCGTCAGGTTTTTCAGGATTTTCCTGAGAATTTGAGGTATGCGCCTGCCGAGCTCTTCTCTGTGACCTTGACTTGCCGGTCTCACTGCTGTGTGGTTTGTTCCTCACGTTGGCTCTGGTTGCAGGTGTGCCATGGCGAGCTGCCATTTGGCCTGGACAGAGGCTCCAGTATGCTTCAGATTTCAAGCCAATCTTACTATTGTCAATACGAGAGTCCCTAATTCAACAAATGACAAGTCTCCTTGATGTTTGGTGTTCTGTTTCAAACCAGAGTGATAATGAACATACTGCTGGGAAAAGGGTGGAAGCCCTGCATAATTACCACCAGAAGTCAATGAGCAGCTTTTCACTCAATGGCATGCATAACAATGCACTCTAATGAGGCCTTTTAAGGACACAAAATGGAGGAAGGCTTAGATAAAGCAATGCAGATGTCAGATAACAGTTTTAAATACCAGTGGTGGTTTCATAATACTGTGGGAGGCGAGGAAAAAAAACAGGTTGTTGCGCAAATCTGTGCAGACGCACAAAGCTGGCATTTCTTGGCGTGGATTTGCTGTGACTTGCCAGTCTGTGCTCCAAAGGCATTCCCTCATTTAACTCACCTGCTCGTTTGGACCTTCTTCTCTGATGGGTGCCATCCAGGTTACTAACCGGCTGTCAGCCATTCATCTGTAGGGACGGATTGGGCAGGCGGGTGTCTCAGAGAGAGTGCAAGAGGGTATCGGCAGAGTTGAGGTCCTCAAAGGTGCGAGGCCCACCCGAGCTGCGTCTCTTTGGAGTCTCCTTTGTATGTTTATAAACAAGAGCAGCAGCTTCGCCCCTCTTTTGTAACCACCAAAAGCCCCTGAACAGCCCTGACCTCAGAAGTTTGGGACATGGATGGGAATGTTGCAAACTATAATCCTTTTCTTTTTCTTGCTCTTTCCTGTTATACTCCCTTTGTAGATTTCATGAGAAACCTGTCTGGGAAGAATTCAAAAATACGTATTTTGAGAAACTATTAAAAAATGTTATCATATTAGAGCCTCATGGTGTGCCTGTTTTGTCTTGGGTTTGTTAATCTTCCCTGCTCCTTCACCTTTGTCTTGTCGACATTTTCTGGAGTGTTTCTCTTGTTTTCCCAACCCTTGTGTATTTTCTGACAACTTTCAGCTTCTGTTGACACTGAGGCTGCAGTCCATTTAAGATGTCTACCTGCTGTTATAGTGTTAGAAGGTCTAGCTGTGGTGTTCCCCACATCTAGCACTGGTTGATTTTTCTTTAGTTGTAAAAGTTAGTGTTCTGTTTTGAGACAAAAGCAAATAGCACACTACACAACCACAAAAGTCGGAGAGTATTTTGGACTGCAGCTTCGGGATCTCCTCTCCATGAAGAATCGCGAGGATTGACCGCTTATGTCACTCATTTCCAACTTCTCACCACAGTTTGAGATTTCCAAAGAGCTTGCCACATCTTCACCTCCAATTAACATGCTGTCTGTGGCTGTTCCAATGTTTTCCAGGTATGGTGAGATCTTGTGGCCCTTCTCTCCCATTTTTCTTTTCTGTCATATTACCACAAACACAAGCTGGTCTCCTGTTTGTCTTCTCTTCTTTCTTTGAATCCGCATTGTATGCCCTGTACATCCGGTGGAGTACTTGGCGGTTCTTGGATTATTACACATACAATCCGATCTCACGATTTAAGACAAGATCAACGATGTCTTTGTTTGTCATGGCTGGTCGCAGAATCCTGTCACTGAGTCTCTGGAGGTGAGGAATTACACAAACAGCCATCATGAGAGAACATTTTCACGACACGCTAAGATTATTTAAATGAAGATTAGCGGCTGAAAATCATCATAATGTTGTGCTTGTCTGGCACCAGCGTTTACTCATTCTGTTGTTGTGTTTGTTTTTTTCTTTGCGACTTTTTCTCCAGAATTCTTTGAATCTTTGTGTGTATTTCTGTTTTTTATACCCTTTTGGTTTTGGTTGCTACCCGTTTTCTGTATTTTCTAACTTATTTTCGCAGTTTTCTTTAATTGTATAGTAACAAGTGCCTTTTGATTACCTTTTGTGAGTTCTCTATTTTTTGTTGATTTATTATGCAATATCTTCATTTTAACTATTCTGGTTTCTTTGCAAACTTTTTTTGAGTTTTGTATGTTTTATAAGACCTTCAGGTGTTAATTGCAACACACATCCATTCAATGAAAATTAAGGAGCAAAAATGAAAGAAATCAGCAAAAAATCAGCGCACTGAAACTTTAGAATCTTTAAATGAATACTGTACAATTTTGACCTGTAAAATTTATTTAAATTTAATTTAGTTTATAAACGCACAGCTGTCCGCCATTTGTCTAATCAAGCCTGAACTTCCGTTGTACTCTACTGATGGGATGATAAACCTGAGCTTGAACAAAGCAGGGGTCAGCTTTGCTTTTCTATGATACAAATTTTCAAATTGCGCAAAATTCAACGATTTTTGTACTGCACCAATGGAAAAACTATATTTAAAAAAGAGACATTTGTCCACATATTTTTAAAATTACATTTTTAACAGTTTTGGTGTCTTTGTGACTTCAACAAGAAATAATCCACCAACAAATGATTTGTTTTTTATATGTTACTTGCCCTACGTGGTTTGCTGCAATGGCCGATAAAAAATTTTAATCTCTCGTTTTCATGCAGAATGGAGAGAAAGAAGTTTATGCTTTAATGGAAGAAGATAGAGACAAGCACTGGAGAACAGCAAGCAATATTAAAGCATCCATGAAAAAAATCTCACGTTACTCATGTCGCATTATCCACATTTCAAATTGTTCAGTTGAATGCTCTAAACATGCAAAACGCATGCTTTTATTGCTAAAATATTGTTAAATTGATCCCACCAGTAAAATGATAGTACCAGCGGAATACATTTAACAATGTTTTAGAAAAAATTAGCGCATTTTGTATGTTTTGAGCATACAACTGAGCGATTTGAAATGTGGATCATGCGACACAAGTAACACAAGTTAAAAAAATACATTTTGATTTGATATATTTCATTAATCCCTGAGAGGAAATTGTCTTTACGCCTGACCTTTGGGGGTCAGAGTGTAGGAGCAGATGGAGTTTTCCTTTAAACATTCATCACAGAGTTACACTGACCCCCACAAAATGGCAACAGCTTTGAGAGGAGTTGGAATCGGGAGATGTCAAGTTCTAAAGGTGAAAGTTATGCAAGCAGTGCTGAGAATGTGTTTCAAAAATCATAGGTAATGGTGCAGGAACATTTGATATCAACATATATATGTATGTATGTATGTGTATGTATTGTATATATATATATATATATATATATATATATATATATATATATATATATATATATATATATATATATAAAGAACAAATACCTAGTGTTCTTCTACAGTTAGAGATCTAGCAGTTGTAGAAGAGTGTTAGACTAGCACATTAAATATAGTCAGGAAACAAAACCAAAGTTGCAACTGGGAAGCTAACAATACTGTCATTGTAAATGAAATGTCAAACAAAAAATGTTAGTCAAAATTTCAGAGCCAGTAGATCAGCAACCAGGAAAACTTTTAAACCGTCACACACAAAATCTCAGATAGAAAATCACATAAATGGTGGCAGAAGTCATGACCTGTAAGGCTATGGCACCGGCATATTCTAATAACGGGACTCTCAAAATAGATGCATCCTGGAGAAAATAAAATGGTGTTGATAACCGTGCAAAATAACTGTCAACACAAAATCAGATTTCTTGTGTGGAAAAAAAAAAACTACTGTCCATACAAAAGATCCTAACAAGACATGACAAAATGGTGGAAAAACTTTAATAACAAAATCACTTCATGACAACCAGAGCCAAACCGTAAATTGTAGTCAAAAAGCAGGCCAACAATATTTGACACCAGAAATGTATAGAACAACAAGGAACGGATGCAAAGATCTTTTGGTAGTATCAAATCTTGGGCAACCAGGAAGTGCATGACGATGATGACCCCTATACCTCTGACACTGGTAATGTCACACACCACACACTTCCAGTTGACCTTATGACATAGTGACTCTCAACAAATTACCGTCAAAATGGTGGTGTTCCTCTAAGAAGAACAGTATGGTGCTGTGGGAGACCAATGCTTGTTATCAACATTGGTAACAAAACAAAAAGTGACCGTTCAATTTCTTGACTTCTAAAACCCCTGAAATTAAGTTGGAATACTTTTTTTGAGGCCTAGGAGAAACTATAACAAGTGTTCACAAGACCAGCTTGAACAGGACTTTTACCCTAAGCGTCTCCATACCCCAAAGGAGAATAGATTTGGAGACGCATCCTGCATGTGTTTGGCTCCATGCAATGACAAGGAAACCACACGCTTGTTTCTGAGGCTGAGTTTTACTGAACTTGTTAAAATTTCAAAGTCAACATAAGATACCAGTGGAGCTGGGTGAAAAGTTTTGCATAAAATTAAATCTGCTGCAAAACTTAGTGTTTTATTTCGCCGAAAGAAAAAAAAAATCACAAAATTCAGCTATTTATCTGTTGACCTGGAGAGTTTTCAAGCATTAACTCACGTTGTGTCTGCCTGTTATTTAATTTTTTTACATTTTTTTTAATTTTGTTAATTTTATTGTAATCATTCCATACAAATAGATCAATTTCTACAAAAAAAATAGGAATGAAAACAAGTCGACCCCGACCCCTGAAAGAGAGAGCATGGCCAATGGGGTAAAACTTAAGGCTTGTAAACATACCTAAATTGATGAGTTTAATAGAGCAATAGAGATAAATGGAGAAGAAAAAGAAATGTGGAGATAATTGCTTCCTCTTTGCTTTAAGAGCTTATTCTAAAATATTATTGATTAGATCCTTCCAGGTTTTGAAAAAATTCTGTACAGATCCTGTAGATCAGTGGTCCCTTACCTCTTTGACACCAAGAGACTGCTTTACTAGAAGCAAATTTTTCCAGGGACCGGTGGTTGGATTTTGGGGCAGGTTCGTAGGACAGTTTTACATTTCTATTATTATTAAGTTATAATATTGTAATAGAAATTATACAGCTTATCATAATGCAGAATCAGTGGGAGCCCTGAACTTGTTTTCCTGCAACCAGAAGATCAGTGACACGCGAAGTGTGTTGTTTATGTTCAGTCTACTCCGTAATCTCGTTTTGGTTGCTGTCACTGCAGAAAACGCTGCCTCACAAAGATAGGATGCTGGAAATGGAAGCAGCTTCATTAGTTTCTTCCATGTTAATTTTAATCTCCTCCTGTCTACAAGTTATGCTGACGATAATTTTTCTCAGCATTTCCTTGCGATAATACACTTTCAGGGTGCGAATGATGCCCAAACCCAATGGCTGAAGCACTGCTGTGCAACTGGACGAGAGGACTCCAACGCTAACATTATTTGAATGTGGAAGTATGTTGTTGGCAGCACAGTTATCAATCAGAAGCAGAATAATCCTCTTCTTCTTCTTCATGTTGTGAGGTTTCTGAACTATTTTGGGATCCCCCCACCCAACGGGAACATCACACTGAAGTGCATCCTGAAGCGTGATTGCAGCATCTGTATAAGATTGTTTGTCCATTGCCGGGGCAGGGAAACAGCAGGCTCACAGCGCGTTGTCCCGTTGACGGAGGTCCCAAGAGAGTTTAAACACCACACATTTTCTTAAATGAGTGTCGCATTAATAGGAATGTTTCTTGAAGGAGCGTCACTGAACCGCATTAAAACGGCTTTTTCACCATCTTCAAATACAGCAGTTTGCTTATGATTGCAACCCAAGATTTCTCTTCTTTTTTGCATATAACAAAGACATATACTTTGCATTTGTCATTCTAAAAGATTGCACATCACAAACATTAACATTTATCGTTTTTTAATGTCTGCCGTTTCTATAGAAGGGTGACAATGAGTTAAAATTCTGATGGATGTTTTTCAAATGTTGACGAGCAATAAGCAAAAGGTATCACTGAAAACCACAGCAAAGAAAAACAGCAAAAAAACAGTATAAGGAAAGTTCAAAGAAAACATTTTTTTATAATATTTCTGTTTGGGGATTGTTGTGCAAATGTGCACAACTGAGCTGCGACCACAGAACTAACTGCTCTGTGGATGGTTCATTCAAGCATTTCAAGGTCATTTCGTTGTAATGAAAGTATCTGCTGGTGAATGTACTTCGTAGTAATGAGATTTCTATAGACTTGTGTCATATTAGGAAACTGTCAGAAACATAAAAATACTTCGTTGTAATACTCTCTCACCTCGGTCTCGCTCCTCTCTGTGCGCCGCTGCAAAGCCCCGCCCGCCTAGCGTTCTGAAAAGTGTCCTCAGTGAAGGGGGCAGCCTTTTTGCTGTAGCCCTTCAATGAGTGAGTCTCGCAGCCTGGCTGTTAAATGGCCGCAGCCCACTCCGGGGGTTGGGGACCCTTGCTCAAACTGAGTATTTGATTTTTTTTTCAATTTCAAATAGTATAACACATCAGTTTTCCACTGACTTAAAAGAGGAGAGTTTGGGTTCTTCCAGTTTATCAGAATAAGTCTGCGTGCCAAAAGTGTAGTGAATGCAATCACAATTTGTTTGTCTTCCTCCACTTTAAACCCTCTGGAAGAACCCCAAACACAGCTGTTAATGGGTGAGGAGGATTGTGACACCAAGGCTGTCTGAAAGGTAATCAAAAACGTTTTGTCCAGAATAATGTTAATTTGGTGCAGGCCCAGAACATGTGACCCAGTGAGCCTGGGACTTGGTTGCAGCGTTCGCAGGTTGGATCATGCCCTGGAAACATTTTGGAGAGTTTTAGTCGAGACAGATGTGCTCGATATATAATTTTGAGTTGTATAATTGTATGCTTTGCGCATATGGAGCTCGAGTGAATTCTCTGCATTGCTACTTTCCACTCCTTTTCTGATATATTGATTGAGAGATCTTTTTCCCAGTGTCCTCTTGGATCTTTGAAAGGGAGGGATTGTAACATGATTTTATATATTGTAGAGATGGTGTCTAAGTCCTTGAGATTGAGCAATATTTTTTGAGGTATGGATGAGGGTGCAAGATGAGAAAAATCTGGAAGGTTCTGTTTAACAAAGTTCCTGATTTGAAGATAGTGAAAGAAACGTGTAGCTGGAATGTTAAATTTGGAATGTAATTGTTCATAGGATGCAAAGACGTTGTCTATATAAAGATCTCTAAGCAAGTTAATTCCAAATTTTTTCCAGATATTAAAAATTGTATTTGTTTGTGAGGGTTGGAAAAGGTGGTTTTCATGCAGAGGTGCCACAGACAAAGGATTCTCCATCTTAAAATGCTTCCTACATTGGTTCCATATTCTGAGTGAGTGAAGCATAATTGGGTTATAAGTATATTGGCGATAACTTGCATTTATTGGGGCACAAAACAGGGAATATAAAGAAGTACTGCAGGATTTTATTTCTATTGTTGACCAAACCTGTGTATGTTCATCTATTTGTGTCCAGGCTTTTATATGTTGTATGTTTGCTGCCCAGTAATAAAACTGAAAGTTAGGTAGAGCCATGCCACCTTCTGCCTTAGGTCTTTGTAGGGTCGCTCTTTGAATACGTGGATGTTTTGAGTTCCAAATAAATGAGGTTATGGTTGAATCTAATTGCTTAAAAAATGACTTATTGATGTATATTGGAATGTTTTGAAATAAAAAGAGAAGCTTAGGAAGGATATCCATCTTAACAACGTTAATTCTTCCAGCTAGAATGAGATGAAAGGTTGACCATCTATGCAAGTCTTGGTTAATTTTTTCCATACAGACGGCATTTAATATGTAATTAAAAATTTATAGTAGAAAAATATTACCAGAAGTAGGTGTACCCTCAACTAGGTTGCTTGGTAATGGTGGGTGTTCGGTAGCAATTACTTTCCACCTACTGGGTTTTCTTGTGACAGAAACTTTGTAATGTGCACAATAACTTGTCTTTGTGTGGTAAAATATGCAGCGTGTCAAGTAAAACCCCTAAAAGCTCTTTAGTGAGTTTTGCGTTTTACAATTCTAAAATCGTGCACAACACAGATTTTAGAATTAGTTTTATGAAACTGTATGCAAATTGACACTTAACTTTTTTATCTCCTCACTACAAAAAAAAAAAAAAGAAAGAAAGAAATCCAAACCCGTTCTTAACCAAAATTTATAAGGGTGTTCACAATTGATTATCCACTGGAGTCTTAAAGAGTAGACGTGAGGTAAACGATTAATTTGTGGATATTGTACCAGAGTACTCTGCATCCCATCAATGATTGACTGACCATGAAATGACACAACAGCATGCCGTAAAAAAGTCCAAA
This sequence comes from Polypterus senegalus, assembly GCF_016835505.1. Taxonomy (NCBI): domain Eukaryota; kingdom Metazoa; phylum Chordata; class Cladistia; order Polypteriformes; family Polypteridae; genus Polypterus; species Polypterus senegalus. Next base: position 64,174,156 of record NC_053165.1, read on the forward strand.
GTGTGTGAATATTGACAGAATAATACATTTGTATTACTCTTTGTTTTTTATCAGTATGCTGCTGCTAGAGTATGTGAATTTCCCCTTCGGATTAATAAAGTATCTCTCTATCTATCTATCTATCTATCTATCTATCATATATCTATCTATCTATCTATCTATCTATCTATCTATCTATCTATCTATCTATCTATCTATCTATCTATCTATCTATCTATCTGTCTATCTGCTGACGGCTTATAAACCATAAAATGTTAAATCTTTTTTTCTTCTATTTTTTTTTTCCATTTTATTAGAAGAAAATGACATTCCATACAACAAGTTGAATTTAGCATCAGCTTCTGATTTCATTTAGGGTGTGTCGCTCCACTTGTTTGGTCAGCCAGCTTGCGGCCATCCCACGGGGACAGACTTGAATAATACAGTCTTCCCGTTTTGTTTTTTTTTTGATTTGCGGTTTGGCATTTTAATTCGGGATTGTTAAAAGTCAAAATGCCTCCTTTGGGTTGGATAGTCGCACCCTTTTGAAAGTTACTCCAGTCATTTTTTTTTTCCTTTTTTTTGACATTGTTATCACTGTGTTGTGTTTGCTCTGCCCCTTAATCCGTGTTGACTCTCAGTTACAATCGTTCTTATCATCTGCGTAAATGTAAATAATTCAGTCTGACGATCTCCAACTTTCCGTCATTCAGCGGCTGTCTTACGGTTGTGTAAGTTGATTCCGTTAAAGTGACACTTGAGTAAATATAAATTAATTCGTCAAAGTTAAGCTGACAAGAAGAGCCTTGAGAAGGGGCGCGGGACGGGGCAGAAGGTGACAGTTTTTTGTGCGCCTTTCATGCCATTAAATACACAGGTGAGCATTTCAGGTCAGTTTTTTTTAGCAGTTTTGCCCACTGTTTTCAAAGGGGGGCTTTGTTTGAAAAGAGGGGTAGCCAGATTTAGGAATGAATCAATGCTGGGCAACCTGCTTATTCCAATACATCTCTTTGATAAGAAAATAATTTTGAGGCATTGGTTGTCATAATGAATGCTGTATTTGGCCACAGTGACACTTTATAATTCGGTCTCCACACTAAAAGGACAGCAGGCAGCCCACCCCAAATCTGGCCCCACAAGAGCACTGGATTCTATTGGATTGGATCGGCAGTGGCTCGGTGTTCCACCCTCACGGCGTCAGGATTATCATAAGTCCAGACGACTGCGGAAATTTTTACTTGCCTGGCCCGCGACTCCACGGTCAGCGAGTTGTAATGTCGTGATCTCATTTTCTATTTTATTTTTAATTGTTCACTTTATTTAATCATTCACGCTTTTTTTTTTTTGCAATGAGAATTCCATTTAATTTGCATAGGGAATAATATTCAATATGGTTGGAATTTCATTACGCCTTTTCAGACGCCATTTTGTTTTATCATTTTGTGTGGTGGTAGTCATGGCACTGCTTTGGAAACCCCTGGGATGTGGGTGGTGTGTGACGTCACCGCCATGACATTTAAAAGCCAACACCGAGCACTTCCTGGTTATACAAATTTGGGGGTAAATTCTAAACTCTTCATGTGTCGCCCCTATAGCAAGCTGCCCCTCTCCATTCGGAATTCTGACCCCTCAATGTGTTGAAGAAGCTTTTGTAGACCTTGCTCGTTTGGTAAATTTCTGAGCTGTGAGGTTTTTATAACCAATCAGTCGTAACTCATGTATTTTGGTCTGAGCTCTTCCCTTTGTGCTGATCATTTTTGTCACTTTGTGCTGTCACCTTTGTTCCCACTTTGTTCACTCTGTTATGTGGACCTCTTTTTTATAAGTTACTTTACATAAAAGCATCCGCTAAGTAAATAAATCTCTAGAGAGAGAGAGAGAGAGATATGAAAGTCACCCTAACGTTTTATCCTGTGACACCAACAGTGTGACATATGGACACCACGTGAAGCACTGCATATAACAAAATGAGGATGTTAGAAATGAGCTTTGTCAATGCAAATCAAAACCATGAACTGAATTAAATTATTCTCATAAAGTGCTCCTCAACACTATGGAAAGCCCACCCTGTGAGAAGGGCCCAGGGGTCCTAGTGGACTCATCAATACCCATACAGTGGACAGAAGTGATCAAGAAGGCTTAACTAGTTGTTAGGATATATAGCACCCTGATGTTTGGAGTACCAAGACCTTCACACAAATGGAGTAAACGACCAAGCAGTGTGGTGGGCTTCAGGAACCTTCAGCTCTTGACTTGATGCTATTTGAGAGTACCTATCTTACGTAAAGAGTATGAGAGGAGCAAATATCTACTTGAACAGGCCTGGCGAGCTTGTCGGCTGTCCTCGTCACGGCCGTTCTCATGTTTAGCACCGCACCACTCAAGTTTTATTTTGTCCAAACATGCTGGTTGCTTCAAGGATTCTGGAAAAGGAGTTGGACCAGTCGGTATTTTTAAAGCCATGATCTGGATGTGTACTCCCCACCTTCAAGGGCCCCCTGCCCAAGAGGATTACCAGGCCAACCTGCCACAAACATCTAACCCTTCACTAAAGGCTCGTCACCTCGTCCTTTGTGGTGCACCACTTTTGAAGGAGTGACGCTCGCTCGCGTTTCACCAAACATAATAGGCTTTGTCCAAAATGTTGCCACCGGTTATTTAATAAGGGCAAGTAAAGTGACTTTAAAGGTCAGATCTTCCTCAAATTCTATGACATTTATTTCCCATGAGGCTTGTGTGTTCCATTTCATGGCCGACTTGCATTATAGCAGAGGCTGGCAGTGTTTGGGTCTCAACCTATTGACGTGTTCTCCTTCTCTCTGTAGTCTTTATTTTTGCTCCCCATCATGACTTCCGATGCCAAGATTTTGTGGTCCTACTGCTCCATACTGTTTCATGCCATCTCCCTGAAAGAGAGAAGAGTATGGTGGCTTTGCCCCTTGACCCACTTTTTTCATCTTCTCAAAGGTAAGTTGATGATGGATAGGCTCATATATCTTTCAACGTCATCGCCTCAAATGAAACATATTAAATGTGCTGAGGCTGCGTCATTGATTGTGGTGGGAATGGTGTCCTGGTTGGAGGGATGACAAATAAAGAAGGTTTGGCCACCTTTTCACTTGTGTGCTGAAGTCATGAGGAAGGGAACCATTTGAAGGGGTTATAGGACACCAGATCAAGAGGTGGCAAAAGAACACAGCGCTGTATTGTAACTTGAATACAAAGACGAGATTGTGATATTAGATTCCCTATTGTTTTAAAATGCCTTGTGGATACGTTCACTAAAGACACCCAAAGGTCTGCTGTCTAAATCCTTGATGTACATCTTCTGGTTTTAACAAATTATTGTAGTGTTTTGTGTTGGGGTGTGACATGGAAATGGAAGAAAACCCAAGTCAGCCATTTGTTCGGGAAGTTTGTCTCACTGGGTACAAGGCAAAAATACAATATTCAGTTACAGGTCAGCATGCAATCTGAGTGCCGGTGTGGGAAGGGAGAGGAGAAACCCAAGAGACTCTGTGTTTGGGAATCGAGCTCCGGTCCATGAAACACAAACCTCTACACCTCCAGGCCTGCAACAATATCAAATGAAATGTCCCTGTTGACTGATCTGAAGATGCAGCGATCTTCACCACGCCCCATGCTGCCACCACACATCCAGTTTAAACCTTGACAAAGTCTAGACAAATGTAAGAAGACTTGGAGTCCCATGCTGAGAACACCCCATTCATTGACTACAATGTATTAAGCAATGTTGTAGGGAAAGTACTTTACGTTTTGGACCGGTGTGACCATAGGCTGCCACCCTTATGTGGTTCTTCTTCAAGAGAGGATGGTTTGAATAACTGAGGGACCCGAACTCCTCATTGAAAAATGTTGTGTTTCCTAATAATGAGAACTAAAGCTGTATCAGCACAGGCCTTTTACAATTCCCCTCTTGAGAATTTCTAAAGGCTGAACGTTAAAAGTATGAGGAAGTGCAAGAGCAAAAAAATCTTTGACCCTTAAATTAGCTTAGTAACCAATTTGGAAATGCAAAAAGAGGTGAATATGTGAAGGTTACCTCTGGTAGAGAAGGAAAGAAAGGAAAATGACAGTATGATGGGTTGAAAGATAGATAAAACCTTTATATAGTGCCTTTCCTATCTATCTATCTATCTATCTATCTTTCTTTCTTTTAGGTACATAGATAAAAAATAAATGGGTTTGTATGATCAGGCACATACATAAATGGCACTTTATAAGGGATAGACAGAGTCCTGGCTACAGACCAGAATGGCTGAAGTGGGTGTCATAAAATCCAACAACTAACAATATATCTGACAGCATGTGTGGGGCTCAGCGTAATACTTGGGTGGGCTTAGCCCAGCTACATGACCCAAATACCCCACCCCCAGCCAAGCTGGATGGTTACAAAATACACTGTAATGCCGACCCACATCCTTTTCTTCTATTTTCAGTTTTAGAGTCTAACCAAAATATCTGCATTTTTTAAAAATGCAGAAGTGTTTGGTGCCATTTTTGAAACGGAAGTGTAATATCTGAGAAGATGTGTTGGGTGGTCCCGTAGCCCGCAGTGCATGTTTGACGGATTCCCAAAACTAAACCGGAGTTGCTTTTCCACGCTGTATCCCCTGACTCGCTCATTCTCTGACCACGAGAGCGCTGCATCAATCCCGGATCCGTTTATTCTCCCTTTATGGCAGATTTTTCTCTTTGCCATGAGGGGCTGCAGCGACAGCTGGTAATTTCCAACGTACATATAAAGGGTTTTAAAATGAACAAAATGAAAAGTTTCGAAACACGCCACTTATGGCGGTCTCTGTGTTTTCTAAGAACACGGTAGACGCTCCTCTGTGTACTTCGTGTACCGCTAGAGACCACCTGAGAACAATAATACAATACAATGCAATTTATTTTTGTATAGCCCAAAATCACACAAAAAGTGCCGCAATGGGCTTTAACAAGTCGTGGTGCCCACTGGCAAAGGCAGCGAGCGACTGCGCAGGCTCCTCCTGGGTATCCGGCCAGGCGTGTGTCACTCGTGATAGTGTGCGTGAGGGGCGCCCCGTCCAGCCGTGGTCTTTCTTTCTTTCTTTCTTTCTTTCTTTCTTTCTTTCTTTCTTTCTATTATTGTCCCACAAGCATACATAATGGACAGAAATCCGCCTTCACACCTCAGCCGAAGGGTCGGGACTTTTGTTCTTTATTGCTTTTTTTCATCTACCTGCTTAACTCTTTTTTCTGTAACATTGGGTTAACCAGGAAATCAAAACTTAAAATGCACATTCTTAAGCTGAGCGTCACGCCAACCGGCGCCTGCCCTTACCGGCTGAGCCACCAACCCCACCCCACCTTCCCCCTCCCCTCGAGCGATCGTGAAACCGAACTTCCTGATGGCTGCTGCAGAACTGGGCAAACGTGCGGGGGTCTGCAGGAGGGTCGAGTGAATCGTCACAATAGCGACAGGTGCGTGACAGACAGAGACGGTGGGCGCAGGTCGTCATGGGGACCCCACTAAATCTGAATAGACTGTTTTTTTGAATGGCTCGCCCAGCTCTCAAGTCAAAAAATAAATAAATAACGCCCTCCACTCAGAAGCGAGCTTTTCAGATGCGGATCTCGTTCCGTGATTTAACGCTTTTAACTCTAAATAGTTGATTCCTTCTCGTCAGTGTTAATTCTTTTTTTTTTTTACACTTCAGCTGTAGTTAAACATATAAAAAGAGCAGGCTTACTTCTTACGATTTCGTATTAAAAAAGAATTGAAAGATTTGTTTTATTTATTTTGTAACATTTCCTCCGTCATCAGCACATTAGAGGTCCTAAGTCTGTCCCTGCAGTGTGACCCAAGTTAGGCGTTGGCCATCGCATCTTTAAAACTGGAGACATGAGATGGCGATTAAATATCATATCAGGTAGTATACATACAGTAGACCATGTTCGTTATCAAAGCGGCTTTGATCTGAAAACTCAACTACAGCCAGGCGCCCTGCCAGTGGGGGTTCTGCCTTGTGTCTGATGTTTCTGAGGAACCATCTCTCCGGGAGCCTGTTCTGTAGAAGCGGGTTTGGAAAATCGATAGACGTATGCAGAAAGTACATGATATGCGGTGATATAATATGTAATATGTGACCCAATGTGATATGATGTGATGTATTATATGATACAGTATGATGTCATGTGATATATGGCATTATATAATGAGATTTATGATGAGATGTGATGCTAAATATAATATATTATGTGATAGATGATATAATATGTGATGTGGTATATAATGTGACATGTAGTATGTTTTTCACAAAGCGTTCGACTCAGTTGATCAAGCTGCCCTGTGGGACATCCTAAGGGTTGGCAGGATCCCCTCGAGGTTGCTGGATATCATGGCCGGCTTGTACACTGGTACTGTGAGTGCTGTGCAGAGTGGAGGCAGGACCTCTGTGTTTTTCTCAGTTGATTCTGGGGTTTGTCAGCAGTGTGTTCTGCTCCTACTCTGTTCAATGCTTGTATGGACTGGGTGTTCAGCAAGGTCGTGGGGTCCAGCGGCTGTGGGGCGTCTGTTGGTGAAGAAAGGTTCATGGATCTTGACTTTGCTGACGATGCTGTGATCTTCGTGGAGTCAATGGAGGCTCTGATCAGGGTGCTCGAGAGACTGAGTGAGGCGTCTGAGTGTCTGGGTTTGCGAGTGTCCTGATAAAAACCAACATCCAGGCCTTTAATGACCTCTTGGGCATGGACATCAGCAGTATGTCTGTCTGCGGAGAGAGTGTTGACCTTGTTGAGAGGTTTACTTACCTTGGCAGTGACATTTGTGTCTCTGGTGACTCTTCCTATGAAGTCAGTAGACGGATTGGGAGAGCATGGGGGGTCATGAGGTTGCTGGAAAGGGGTGTATGGCGCCCTCGATATCTATGCAAAAGGACAAAGGTCCAAGTCTTTAGAGTCCTGGTGCTTTCTGTCTTATTATATGGTTATGAGACATGGACGCTATCCAATGACCTGAGATGAAGACTGGACTCCTTTGGTACTGTGTCTCTCTGAAAAATCCTTGGGTACCGTTGGTTTGACTTTGTGTTGCTCATGGAGTCCCGAATGAGGCACATGACCTGCATTGTGAGGGAGTGTCAGTTATGGCACTACAGCCATGTGGCGTGTTTCCCCGAGGGTGATCTGTCTTGTAAGATCCTCCTTGTTGGGGACCCGGGTGGCTGCACCAGGCCAAGGAGTCACCCAGGTAACACTAGGCTGTGGCAGACAGGAGGTCATTTCCGCAGGGTGGTACTGGACTGAGTTTCTGCCTGGGGGGTTGCAAACCAGAATCCCGAGTTGTTTCGCATTGTAGTGGGTGAGGCAACACGCTGTACCAGTGAATGCTACCTAACTTGACTAGTAATATGATATAATATATGTTGTTGTATGATATGGTGTTACAGTGGTGTGAAAAACTATTTGCCCCCTTCCTGATTTCTTTTGCATGTTTGTCACACAAAATGTTTCTGATCATCAAACACATTTAACCATTAGTCAAATATAACACAAGTAAACACAAAATGCAGTTTTTAAATGATGGTTTTATTATTTAGGGAGAAAAAAATCCAAACCTACATGGCCCTGTGTGAAAAAGTAATTGCCCCCTTGTTAAAAAATAACCTAACTGTGGTGTATCACACCTGAGTTCAATTTCCGTAGCCACCCCCAGGCCTGATTACTGCCACACCTGTTTCAATCAAGAAATCACTTAAATAGGAGCTGCCTGACACAGAGAAGTAGACCAACAGCACCTCAAAAGCTAGACATCATGCCAAGATCCAAAGAAATTCAGGAACAAATGAGAACAGAAGTAATTGAAATCTATCAGTCTGGTAAAGGTTATAAAGCCATTTCTAAAGCTTTGGGACTCCACCGAACCACAGTGAGAGCCATTATCCACAAATGGCAAAAACATGGAACAGTGGTGAACCTTCCCAGGAGTGGCTGGCCGACCAAAATTACCCCAAGAGTGCAGAGACGACTCATCCGAGAGGTCACAAAAGACCCCAGAACAACGTCTAAAGAACTGCAGGCCTCACTTGCCTCAATTAAGGTCAGTGTTCACGACTCCACCATAAGAAAGAGACTGGGCAAAAACGGCCTGCATGGCAGATTTCCAAGACGCAAACCACTGTTAAGCAAAAAGAACATTAGGGCTAAGAAACATCTCAATGATTGCCAAGACTTTTGGGAAAATACCTTGTGGACTGATGAGACAAAACTTGAACTTTTTGGAAGGTAAATGTCCCGTTACATCTGGCGTTAAAGGAACACAGCATTTCAGAAAAGAACATCATACCAACAGTAAAATATGGTGGTGGTAGTGTGATGGTCTGGGGTTGTTTTGCTGCTTCAGGACCTGGAAGGCTTGCTGTGATAGATGGAACCATGAATTCTACTGTCTACCAAAAATCCTGAAGGAGAATGTCCGGCCATCTGTTCGTCAACTCAAGCTGAAGCGATCTTGGGTGCTGCAACAGGACAATGACCCAAAACACACCAGCAAATCCACCTCTGAATGGCTGAAGAAAAACAAAATGAAGACTTTGGAGTGGCCTAGTCAAAGTCCTGACCTGAATCCAATTGAGATGCTATGGCATGACCTTAAAAAGGCTGTTCATGCTAGAAAACCCTCAAATAGAGCTGAATTACAACAATTCTGCAAAGATGAGTGGGCCAAAATTCCTCCAGAGCGCTGTAAAAGACTCATTGCAAGTTATCGCAAACGCTTGATTGCAGTTATAGCTGCTAAGGGTGGCCCAACCAGTTATTAGGTTCAGGGGGCAATTACTTTTTCACATGTAGGTTTGGATTTTTTTTTTCTCCCTAAATAATAAAAACCATCATTTAAAAACTGCATTTTGTGTTTACTTGTGTTATATTTGACTAATGGTTAAATGTGTTTGATGATCAGAAACATTTTGTGTGACAAACATGCAAAAGAATAAGAAATCAGGAAGGGGGCAAATAGTTTTTCACACCATTGTATGTGATGGTATTATATAATGTAATAAATATATGTAACATGATATGATATCCTGTGATATATGGTATAATATAATATACAGTATGAAGCTATATATGATATGTGATGTGATAATGGCATAATATATAACGTGATATGTAGTGGTGTCACATGACTTCATGTCAGGGCATCCCAATGGTTCCTGGTTTGCACCTGATGATCAGAGAGGACGCCGTATGAACAAACAATTTCAATTCATGTGTATTTTTCCACCCAGAAACAGAAATGAACCATATATTCCTAATCATACGACTTCAGTAAGTCGATGCTTTTCTTTTCATATTCCACTCCGTCATGTCTGATCTCTTCCTCGTGTTTCCCCTGTCCTTCATGTCATTTTGATGACTGCCCGCTATCGGAGTCTTCATCTCCCCTCCAGGTTGCTAAGATGCTTTATGCTGCCGGTGTTGGGCTGCGTTTTCTTTTATTTCACTCTTTTGGCAACTGTAAAGCCCATAGGTGGGGTGCGGCACATTTTGAATATTCCCAGGCCTCAGTTTGTACAGGTGGGACATGCGCCAAAGAGACAGTGGATGTGGATTCAGGTCTACTGACTGGACTGCCTGTGTTTGACTTTTGTCAGCCCAAAGACTCTGCATGAGACCAACAAGGCAAAGGAGGAGATGGCAAGTTTTGGTCAACCAGGCAAACAAACCTGTTGGGAAATGTGAGGTGCTCACTGGCATTCACCCTCGATTTGGATTGGAGAGGCCCATGCAGCCCACTGCTGCTTGTCAATCACGTCATTTCGGTAGTGCCCAAATTCTTTCTTCTCCAATTTTTTTTTATCAATTTGTGCTCCAGAATTGAAGTACATGATCTAGAGAATCAAAGACCCTCCATTGAAAATGAGTAAGAAAACAGTGGCAGCACATGGTAGGTCTTAACACATTGGAAAAAACAAGTCCAAAAAAAGGAGGGAGCCTGGCTTCTTGTGCCAGCTGACTAAGGTTTGGTGTGCCATCTTCCTGTAGTGTGATTGCACTGATCTGCAGTAGTGTGGGGTCCCTGCCAGGTGGTCTTGAGGTCACATAATTTGATTTGGACAGCCCTGCTCAACAGAAGCTTTAGCAGCATGGCATCCTCGGTTGCGTCTTTGGACTTGTAAGATAGGAAATGATTTTTTTTTAATTGGGTGGTATTGTCAACTCCAAGCGACACCCGTGCAGCTAAACCTCTAGTTCAAAGAAATCGAAGCTGACATTTCTGAGTGTCTAAACGAAACTAAGCGCTGAACAAGAAGTAGAAAAGAACGCTCTAAATGTATGGTATGTAAAATAATTACACTTGTACCACATGTGCGGGTTCAAAATACCGACTGTTCTCAAAGCTCGATGGCGACTTCAGTGAGGGTGTCTTGTAGCCCATTGCAGTCCATTTTCACGCCAGGCTTCAAACGCTGTTCAGGGTCGGGCTCTGTTGTCAGGAGTGTCGGTGGTCGACAGCAGCTGACAGTATTTTAGGGCCAATTTTAAACAAACAGTCGCCCAAATACGCAACTAAATGAAGTATTAGGAGGAAGCACACGCTAAAAAGTGGAGACTCACCCCAGCCTTGATTTGAACCCAGCTCTCAGTGGGATTAAGAAATTGACGCCATGGACCAAACTTTTTTTTTTTTTTTTTAATGGTTGTCGCCTGACTCTTAACTTGGGGAAGCGTTTCTCACTTCCACGTAAACACGTGTTTTCAACAATGTCCTCGAACTGATTTGAGCCTGAAGGCTACGCGTTTTCGAAGCCCTCCTTTTCCCAGCGTTAAATGCCTGCGCTAGGAGTTTCTTTTAAATTTAATTTGAAGCCGAGTCGCCTGCGCCGTGGCGTCACTCTTCCTGGACCCACCCCTTCGGTACGCTATTGATGGTTGCCACGGGAACCTGGGGCACCTTTTTGATCAGCTGCTTCTCCCGGAGACGTATTCAGTGTGCGCGCTGGATGCGCTCAGTCAAAGAGCTGGCGGGGTGGCCGTATCTTTCCGCACATAAGTCGTCGTCTTCTTCTCCTCTTCTTGTTTGATTTTCTTTCTCCCACAAGTCTTGACGAAGAACTTAACCGAGGGAGCTTTCAAGTCAGCCGGACCGATTTCTGAATTCGGTAAGTGAAAGCGTGTGGATTACGAATTACGATTCCCCCACTTGTTAAGGGGGGCAGGCGTTCTTTTCTTATCTTCGGAAGAGACCATTGAGATATTGCTCGGCGAAAGAGAAAATAAAAATTCCGAAAAATCTTTATAGAAAATAATGCCAATTCTATTTGTTTTGCCCCAAAAAGCGGTTCTTGATGTTTTCCATTCCTTTGATATTCCGCACTACAGTCAGCTTTTTGTTTCCCGAATTCGAATCTCCCTGCCGCCTGGTGTCGCCCTCCCTGGCTCATCGGCACCAAGGCAGAAAAGCTCCTTTCACCCCGATTGATCAATTCCCATAAGTCGTGAACCAAGCCCCTTTTTCTGAGAACAGCTGGAGTTGTAAGAGTTTTATATTGGTGCGGATCACGCACCATGGCTGATGGTAATACAAGACGCTCATGCTTGGTGCCCGCTGGGACTCGCAGGTTAGGGTGTCGTGCCTGATTTAGGGGAAATAAAACTTTTATCAGTGTGGCTTCGGGAAGTCTTAAAGAAAATCTCTTCCCATTTTATCTTTTTTTTTTTACAAATCATACAACAACAAACTGATGAACATGGTGTGGTTTTTTTTTCTTGGCTTTTCTTCATTTATTAATTGTGTGAAAGCAGATACTCCGAACCGGCCGACTGACCAGAGAGAAGTGGAGCGAAGGACTATTGAGAAGCTCCTTTACTTGCACTAACTCACTCGTACACGTTCGTCCCTTCCGACCACGTAGTAGAAAATAATCCCCTCGGTGCCGGCGGGACCCGCTCATCGGTATTCAGTCGTGCAACAGCCAAAGACGAGTGAGGGTGGATATTTGACCCCAGAGCATTGATCATACGTTTTCCGGTCCAGAGATAAACACGGGTTCTGTGCCATGATATAGCGCCTTTCATAGTGTACAGGTGGAGCAGGTGATGGAAGCTGAAAGTTCACTTATTACAGATGGCTGCCCCATTTGATGAAATGAATGGAGACTTGGCAGACTCGGCTTCCTAATCCAGAAAGTTAACATTTCAGAGTAGTGTAGTGGTGTCCAGAGCAGGTGGGTCGCCCAAGTGAGATAATATAAATCAGCAGAGGGTGTTGAGCCCAGTGCTGTGTGGTAGGACTAAAGTTCAGGCTGAAGGCGCGTTTTAAGGTGAATTGCAGGAAGAGAGAGCCGCAGATCCAGTGGGGCACATAAAATGCACAGCCTGGTGGTGGATTCTAGGAAGGTTGACAATACTGTGGCCCAACCAAACTTCTTCAATCAATCAACATTTATTTATATAGCACATTTTCAAACAAAAAAATGTAGCTCAAAGTGCTTTACAAAATTAATAGAAAAATAGAAGACACAATAAAAAATAAACATGAGTCAACATTAATTAACATAGAATAAGTAAGGTCCGATGGCCAGGGTGGACAGAAAAAAAAAAAAACTCCAAAAGGGTCTTCCTTACCTCAACACTAAGGTCTCCTTTATCTTAAACATGCCCCTTCAGTAGACAGTTTGACTTATAAAGCTTTAGATTTTGGCAATCTGGTGGGATTGTTTGGGTTATGAGGAATGGGGGGCTACTGCAAGGACTGTAGTCATGAAATTGGGTTGCCAAGCAAGGTCACCCTAGACGCCTGGTGGCCACTCTGGAGTGATTTTGTAGATTTCAAGGAACTACGGAGAAGACCATGCACTCCTTCTTTGTTGTGTGGGTGGTCTGTTGCAGTTGTTGGGCTGAGGTTGTATTTAAGCCCCATTTTATATAGCTCCTTTCACGATGTCACTGATTGTTCCCTTTGGACCATAACCTACAAAAGGCCTTGTACAGTTTCTATGGTAGCACAGCTCTTGATGATGTGTAGGACCCCACATCAGATAACCCCCTGATGTGTGAAGGTTTCTTTGGGTCTTGTTCATGTGTGTGTGTTGTTTTTTTTTTTATTTTATATAGTCCCTTTTGGTATTAAAGCTATATCACTTGAGATGTGTGGTGCACCTTTACAGAAGCAGCTTGCTGTTCTGTCACTGCTCTGTAAATTTTCTGTTGATTCCGGGGAGGGGCAGGGAGTTACCCATTTTCTTCAGCTGCTGCGCCGTAAGCCCAGGACTGTGAGATCGAGAAGGAAGTAGTCAGCCATTAACCTTCATATGTGTTGGCACGTTTGTCTTCCTTCTTTAATGTTCACCTAAATTGGTTTAATCGTAAACTTGAATCCCATGTTCTCCGGCCTTTGTAAATATGCGCCAGGTCGGGCAGCTTACGCAATGGGAATGCGAGTCGGTGGACCCGTCGTTTGTGCGGCTGGCTCCGTTTCCGCTTAGGCGTTTGCTGGGTGCTGAATTAATAATCAGCTCGTTCGTGTTAATATTGTGACGTGTGCGGAGAGTCCGTCCAATTTTCACCTCGTCGCCATCACAACAGACAAGAATGTGTTGACATTAACTTCCAGGCCTTCGCTTTCTCTGATGGTCCGTGCGCCCTCTCCTCCCGCATTCATTGCTTTTAATTGGATATATATATATATATATATATTTGGCGGGCGTTGCACGTTTCTGCCTACCACCTTCACTGAACTTCTTTAGAATCGCAGCCCGGGTGCAGTTTGTGCGGCGCCTGCATGTTCTCCCCGTGGACACGTGCGTTTTTTTTTGTTTTTTTTTTTTTTCTTTCGTCCTATTGTTCTCCAATCCCGGGTTTATTCCAGTCACTCAGTCTGCTGGACATTTTCTTTGCTTTCCGAGCACGCCGTGAAAGGAGCTAAATAACTAATACAGACTGGCGCTCTCGTTGAGTTTACTGGTGGTGGTGGGCCTCCTGTGCCACTCATCGACAGTCGGAGGTGACATCACATGTGGGGGGTCTGGTGGCCATTTGTCAAGGATGCCGGGCTTATCTCTTGCCTTATTTTCCGCTCCAAATTAATCATTTTTTATATTTAATATGTAACTGAGCGGTTGTTTACTTCGTGCGATGCTTATCCGCAACCAGCCCTGACGTAATGGCTTTGAGGGGCAGGTGGCCGGAAAGGGGGTGGGGTCGCACGGATGTGATGAATGTGACTGTAAAGGTGCTATATAAAGGAGCTGTTTCAGTTGCTAGCCCGGAAACCTTGGCTCATTGGTTGAATTTGAATTTGGCTTCCAAATAGCCCCCCAGCACAGCACAGCGCTCCGCTCCGCGAGGGGGTTCGTCCAGCGCTCTTACAACTTTGCTTTATTTTCCCTTTTTATGAGGACCAGGACTCCAAAGGTTAGAGGACTAGCTCAGGAAGCGGTTTACGAGTGTCCGGACACTTTCTGATCTCTCTGATTGTCACTGCGCTCCTTTAGCAGGAGATTCAGACGGCCGTCACGGCTCAGTTCTCCATCTGCGCCTCTTAAAAGTGTGCCCTGCCTGTTGTTCCTGTTTTTTTTTTTTTTCTTCTTTTTTTCTTTGATTTTATGGTAATGACTCGCAAGACACTGAGTCGCTGGGCATGTCACATTATGTGACCGGGTTCACTGGAGCGCGCTGGGATTGTGGAAATCGCTGGAAAAGTCATTTAATGTGACATGGCCTTAAGACAATGCAAAATATCCAAGTAGAACCGCTTAATATGTATTATTTTAGCTTTGTAATGAATTTTGTGTTAAATTTGCGTAAAAAGTTGTGTAATCGAGGGTGTGTCGCCTGAGCCCGCCATTCGGGGGATCAAAGCCTGGTCGCTGATGTCCGGTTGGCGGACTTCTTCATGGGTGACGCTTGTGTAACTCGTGCCTCCGTAGGCTCCTCCCACTTTGTGTTTCTCCTTTATTTGCTTTCTGTTTAATTGCCCAACACTTTTTTTTTTTTTTTAAATCAGGGAGTTGTTTTTCCTGCTTTGTAATGTCATTGTATGCAATGAGAGCTTTTACTGTTTGAAACGGCCAGCGAATGGCTCAGTAAGTTCCCACCAAGTAGGTGAAGTAGGTACTCGCTGTGCTAGGAATTGTTGAAATTAAAGTGATAAGCAACACAGCGCTCATGGTTTGTTTTTTTTATTTATTTCATACGTGGCTTGTCCGTTTGGTCAGTTATATTAATACGAACCTGACCCCGTCCTGTCAAGCACTGAGCCGCTTGCTCTCTCGGTATCGAACTGCTCACTCGAGGTGTTGTGCTAGGAAAATGCGGTGGTCACTACCTGGTCTAGGGACACTAGCCTGGTCTGGGGGGTCTCAATGTGCACGTCCGTTTCTTCTTATTTTCACTCCTATGTGTTCACCACACAACGTTTAGCAGTCTTCAGCTTTACAGCTACAAACCTCATCCACGTGGCCCAAATGGGTGCAAGAAAGGCTTATAGAGTAGGCCGATAAGACCGAGTTTATTTTTAGACCTTTTACATATTTTGTCCTTTATTAAATGTAAACCATAGACACTTTTATTACCGTGGGTAAACTGATTTCTGGACGTCCCGCAGTTGCTCCCGGTGTTGTGAGGGATGGCCAGCACCTTTGCCTTTGTCCTGGCTTCGTCTCCTCCAGGGTTCTAGATGGCAGCAAACCCAGGCTCAGATCCCCGCATGGGTGCCCACATGGCATGTTGGGTATTGTAAGGGCCACCAGGGATTAGGGAGTCCAGCCTCGTATCACAAGAAGCACTCCTGGGGATTGGATAAAAGGAGTCACGTGCCATACTCGGATGAGCCAGAGCTGGGAGGAAGGTGGGCAAAGCTTGAGTTGAGGAGGCACTGACCAAGAGGGAGAAGACAAAAATATTGTGCTTAACTGTACTTGTGGCTGTTGTAGGAAAGGCTTGGGGAAGAGTTTCCCCACAATCAAAATTCTCTTATGCTTTTATGCTTGTGCCCAAGCCTGCTTGTGTTGGGTGTTTGGGGAGTTTGAGCACCCCATGGTGGCCATAGTTTGCCATGCACCATTTGTTGAATGTATTTTGTAATGCCTGTAGTAATTAAAAGCGTTGCATTTTTGCATTCCAACAGATGGTGCATTACTTAAATTAGCACTGCTTTAACAAATCCCCATCCCTTAATGGAGACATAGCATCTATATACACACACGCACACGGAGACACTTGTCCTTTTATGGTGGTGCTCTGTGTGCATTAAGGGAAGGAGGGCACTGCCATCTCCCAACAACACAATCTTTTGAAATGCGTTGGAACAATTGGATCAACTGTTGAACATATCGCACTTGTAGCTGAATAGTCAATATTAACAGTTCTTTTGTGCTGGACACATCTTCACCTGTTTCAGGGTCGCTCAGGTAGGCCTTCAGACCCTGCATTGTTGTTTAGCCTCGGCTTGCCACTTCCTTTCCATCATTTTAAAGGATATGTGAACATTTGAAGTCATCGTTGTTCTTATAGCACCAATTATACGACAGGACAATTTGTCTATTGAACAAAAATTGGAAGTTTAGGGGTTTTGTTTTGCTCTTCTGCTCTTGCTGTAGTCAACACTGATCTGTTCACTTTGTCTTTGGGTTGTCCTCCTGCATGACAATATGTCGATTGTCTTGTTTTTCTGCAATTTTTTTTATTGCGTTATTTGGCCTTATGGGAATTTCCCTACCGAAAATGGCACCGTGTTTTATTATCGTTTATGATGCTGCCCTCTGCCACCCATTTTGCAATTAGGATAAAAAAAGACAAAGTGCCGGCTTCATTTGGCAGCCACACTGCGATTTCTAATATCTCTCCCTTATTTTTGAGTGATGCCCGCCATTGCCGCTTGGCCTGATTGATTGCCGTATGCTGCCAGCATGCGGACTTGGACATTGGAACTCTCACCTGTGGCTGTAAATTGGGCGACGCGATATCGCAACATGCACGTGTATATCGCGGGGTCCTCACTATTATTATTATTATTATTAGGGTCATTATCGTTCTTCTAAAAGTATACATCTGGGTTTCTAGGGTCATTTTTGTCAGTATGCGGTGATGTTCCTCCTTATATGTGCTAAGCAGCATGCAGTCCATCCCCATCCTCTGGCGCCATGATGGACGAGGTGTGATGCCCGGGTAAGCAGTTTGAAGATAACAATACAGATCTGCAAAAATAGAAACTCTAACGGAGTTGCAGGTGCCATGTCTGCCATTCACACAGCTGCTGGATAAAAGCTGTTGAAGAACCAGATTGTCCGGGGTATCCGTATGCCCGATGGCAGCCAGTCGAGGAGCTCCTGACTAGGGGTCCCCTGTGATGGCTGAATCAGCAGAGGTTGTTAATCTTTGTGAAGCCACAGTAGATGTCCTCTGGTCCACCCTTCTCTGTGGCACCTTTTCAGTCTCTCAAGGTAGCATAGGTGAGAATGCCCTCCGTTTCCCCAGTGGGGTCTTTTTCTGTCAGTGTGTCCGTGTTCACAATTTGGCTTAGGTCGTTAGCAATGTGAGTAAGGAGTGTGCCGACTGTGCCACTCTCCCACTCTCTGAGGTGCCTAAGTGGCTGTTTTCAGATGTACACAGGAGAGTAAATCCTGTTGCTGTCCACCCGTCACCTTCCAGGACGTTCTCCTCCTTTTCACCACCCCTCTTCTCTCTGGTGCCCATGTACGTCAAGCTCCCAGTGGCCATTACTCTTTTCTCTCATTAATTTTCTGTTCTTTCTTTACCCCCCTGCAGAGTCACAATGCCTGGCTTTGGGAGGTCCTGGCGGATCAATTCCTCCTTACTCGTGTGGTACAGCCTCTGCATGTTCGTCCTGCTTTGTGTGATCTACATAAAAAGGGACATCCCACCATCCGTTATATCCTTCCAGACCAAGTACGTCATTGGGAACTTGAACTTTTGGGACACAGCCCCTAAGAGGTCTGTTCACTTTGTGAGACCCCGCAACCAGACGTTTACATGCGTGCCACTGAATGACTCCCAGATACCCAATGACCTTCCCGAGGTGCACCGCGTCTTCCTGAAGTACAAGAACTGCAGGACTTTCCCCACTCTGCTGGAGCCCAAGAGGTGCTCAGATGACCTCCACCTGCTGCTGGCCATTAAATCCACGGCTGTGAACGTCAACAGGAGGGTGGCAATAAGAAACACTTGGGGCAAAGAACAAGTCCTGGGGGGAAAGCGGGTCAAACTGGTGTTTCTCCTGGGCCAGTCCCCAGATCGAGTGAAAGCTCAACCCTTGCAGCAACTCCTGGCATACGAGAGCCAGCAATTCCAGGACATCCTTCAGTGGGACTTTGCAGATAGCTTCTTCAACTTGACCTTGAAGGAGATCCATTTTCTCAACTGGTTCAGCGCCGAGTGCCCCCAAGCCGAGTTTGTGCTCAAGGGGGATGACGACGTCTTTGTCAATACCGGCAACATAGTGGACTTCCTTCGGGATTTCCAGCCAGACGAAGATCTTTTTGTGGGAGATGTCATCTTCAAGGCTGCTCCCATCCGGAGAACCGATCTTAAGTACTTCATCCCAAAAAAAATGTATGAGCCCAAACTCTACCCCCCTTATGCCGGTGGCGGGGGTTACCTAATGTCACGCAAAACTGTGATAGGCCTGGACAACATGGCGCCCAGCATTGAACTCTTCCCAATTGACGACGTCTATGTTGGAATGTGCCTGGAAAAGATGAATGTGACCCTGAAATTGCACCCTGGCTTCAAAACCTTTGGTATCCAGCAGCCGTTTAACCCCTTTGACCCCTGTATGTACAAGGAGCTCATGATTGTCCATAAACTCGATCCCACAGAAACGTGGATTATGTGGACATTGGTGAATGACGAAGGAATGAAGTGTGCCAGGCAGGCCGTGTGAACTGTCAGCTGAGCTTCTCCGAAGAGCTCACTTGGGACTCTGCCGACCGGGGATGCACATTGAAGTTTCGATGACTTGAAAAGACTCACACTTGGTACATTTTTGTTGGGTTCATGGGTTGGTTGGAGGTGCAACTTGAAGGGTTTTCCTTGTATCGTCTTCTACAGGTGGCAGGTGGATGAGTGGGTGAGAGGGGAGCGAAACGTCAAGGTGTGCGCCCGACCATGCCCTACCTGTCAAGCCAATCCAGGACTTCCAAAGGTTTAGCTAGACTTTGATTAATAATTTCATACTGTTTTGCACGTATCCGCCATCCAGTGCCCAAACGTGAGACCTGTTTGAATGACTGATAATAATTCAGGGCAGATTGGTGGACATCTAGCCGGTGGATGACAGCTGGAACTGAAGTGGCTCAGGGAAATTTAATAGGAAGGAGAGACGGATCCTTGGTGATCCTGCCTGATCAACCAGCACCGCCTTCATGGGGGGTGTGGGGGTACATTCTGCTCAGTTGAAGGGTCTTCTATCAGGTGCCATCGGTGGATACAGGAACAATGAAGTTGCGATTAGTAAGAAGGTCACATGTAGAAGTTCAACGACAGAGTTCTATTTTTATGGATTTCAAGGCATCAATGAAGGTTTATTTATTTATTTTTAACACGAAACCGAATTTCAGTATTTGTGTGTGTTTGTCTGTCATTATCTACGGTTGCTGTGCGGGGAAAAAGATGACGGGCTGCGTTTTCAGTGAAGTGTTCCCAGACATGGAGAAGCAGACCCCGACTAACTCAGGCCCGCAGCTTGTTTTTGCTTCCATTGCCGGTACCACTGCCTCGGGTTCACGTAACATTTCAGCTTCAGTGATGGGGGCCTTTTGGTCACTCACCCACCATGCCCACTTTGGGGTGTTTCCCTATATTTTTAACTTTTTTTTTTTATTTCTTGTCCCCTCTTGTTTCCTGGCACTCTGCAATTCACGTGCTGTCCAGGCATCTACAATTTAAAAACTCTGCGACCACCGGCTATTCTTCTGTGTGTCTGCCCATCCGTTTTTGTGTCTCTTGCCCTGTTAATGTTTGAATAAAAGAAGCTGTTAAAAGGAGCATTGGCTGTTTGTGAATTCGTTGTGGGGGGGTGAGGGGGTGTTTTGGATTTGCCATTGGATGCTCTGTCCAGTTTATTTATATACTGGCATGATAGGACACAAAATGTGTGTCCTCACTTTATAGTGCCTTTAACATAACCTGTCATCTCTCTTAAAGGGGTGACAATGGAGTCAGTTTTCTTTGTGTATAGCGCCCTTCACGGTAATATGTAGACAATTGCTCATATTAAAGATGAAAAATCTGCCCTCCACAGTTAAAGCTTGCCTGTAAAAGGCACTATATAAAAGTGCAGCATGAATCCAAGGACAAGCACCGAGCATAACTGAAGTATGAACAAAAGTGTCTGTCTTGGCAGACTTTTATATAGCGCCTTTCTCAACATGTATTAGTACCCCATGGGCTCCACCCTCAAAATCCCAGAACTGGATAAGGTGACGTTAGTATGAGGGAAAAGCTGAAATATGGCTGGCCGTGCCAGTCTCTATTCTCGGAGGAGGTGGGTGACCTCCACCACTTCAGCTGGGGGTATACATCCATTTGTGGAACGACATTTTTTGGGGGTCACAGTGGCAGCGCTGCTGTCTACCAGTAAGGAGATCATGGGTTTACATCCTGAGTCCTCCCAGTGAATAGGGAGAAAAGCGCTATATAAATGAAATGAATTTTCATTTATTAAATTAGAAAGGATAAAGGAGAGACCCAAGCTTGAAAAGATAAGAGTCAAAACCTAATGGACTCAGCTGCTAGTCAATGGTAGGCTGGTGACCAAAATGCGCTATATAAAAGTCAAGTATTGGCAGCACCCTTGAAAGTGACAAAACTCATCAAACTGTCACCCTTAAAAGAATGAACTTTACTCTTGACATAACACCCCCCCTCCCAGCAAGTCCTCACCATGCTGTTATATAGCGCCTTTACATAAATAGTTGTTGCCAAGAAACAAGTCATTGGAATCATTCAAGGATGGCCAGGTAAGAGATTTGCCCTCATGTGGACTTTGTGATATGCAGACCATCACCGAGTCTGTGTGCGATTTCTTTGGTAAGTGTCTGGCCAAGTAGAATTATCAGTCGGGTTTTGGAGAATATCCAAATGAAATGCAAAAATAGTTTAAAATAGTTATGAGGGACCAGATAACATGTTCGTTTAGGTTATGTTTAAGTCTTTTGACCAAAAGTAGTCGCTCAATTTTTCTACTCTCGATTTCTGTATGTTTTGAAGATCTTTCCCCTCGCATTTTAACTAAAGATGGCCAGATTTCTGCTTTGCCCCAAGCCTGCTGCATGGTACCTAGAAGACAGGAGAGTGGGGGAGTCTTGGTTTTTCTTTCATAAGAAAGGGTGAGATGACACAAAGGATGAGTGAAGCAGCAGCAGCGAACCCAGATGAGTGTGAGATCAGCAGATAAAAAACAGCTTGTACAGCTCTTCCAGTCCTGTCAGTGTAATAGCAGCAAAACCTCCATCTTCACGATATATCGTCCAGAAAGCTTTCATTATCTAAGGTTAATAACAAGGGTTCATCGTGTAATTGGCATAGGTGTCAATATGGCCGTTTGTTGTCTTTTTTTTTTTTGTCCAGTCAAGTACAAAAAAACTATTACAAAATCTAACGCAATTTTATTTTGTGTTGAGTGCTGATGGAAGATGACTTCCTCAAGGGCACATTTCAGATGCTACTCTTGGTACTGAACATGAACGATCTGCCGAGCTGCAGCGTCCCGGCCAGGAGCGCGCTGTTGCCGCCGTGAGTGACTTTGAATTGGATCAGCTGCGTTCTGGGACGGGTGAATTTCACTTAATGCTCAAAAATGGAATAGCCTCTGTTCCAGAATCCCTCTGAGAATCTTGGACTAGGTTGTATCACTACTTGGGACTGAAAATATACAATATCCCTGACTCAACCGAATCAAACCCCCTTCGTGCACTTTATTTTTTTGGGGTGGAGATTGGCGTCTCGGCTGGAAACAGGGTGAATAAGGAACGAATGCTGGTTAAGACGCCAGCCCAAAACCGGCCCGCTAGACCGTCCAAACTCTCAACACACAAACCTCACATGGACGATCGGCAGTCGCGCTACCCACTGCGCCACTTAGCTACTCTCAGTTCTTTTCTAGGCGACTCTCCTTTTCGATTCTGGGTGATATGGTGGCGCAGTGACAGTACTGCTGATTCGCGATTGGTGCGGCCCAAAGGCATGGACGTTTGGTAGACTGTTGATGCTAAACTGGCCTCTGATAAATGTATGTGTGCGTGTTTGGTCACCTTGGAAAGGAATGGCGGCGATTGATCCTGTCAGGTGCAGCTTCCAGGTTAGAAAGACTGATGGGTATACTACATTTATCATAAGAATCCTGGTGTCATACTTATGGATTGTCTGTACTCCGTGTTCTTAAGCTGTCACGCTATATCACAAACGTTCGACCTGCAGTGGACATGAATAGCAGCAGCCATCCACTGACACCCCGAAAATAAAATCGAGAAAAGAGGGAACAAGCGGCGGTCTCTCACGGTGTTCACCTCCTACTTCGTTTCTGTTCTCGTTTCAGCCGCAAGTCAGCGTGTGGCACAAGGCGCGATTTCCCGAGTAGCTCAGTCTGTGCCGCGAGAATTAGAAAATATGCGCGTGCGTTAAAGGAGAAGATGCGTTGCGTTAATATCTGTGAAATGTCCACCATCGTTCTTGACCGACCTGTCAGGTCAAGAGAAGGTCTCGGGAGACGTGCCATTTTAAAAGCGTAAACTTATATGTCTTAAAGATTTTTGCGTATGGTCTGCATTGTGTTTTGGGGGTCGTGCTCACTCAGACAATCACTGTGGTCCCGAAGGTACTGCTTTAGTTTTTTTTTCGCTCTAATCGCGTAATATTCAGTTTTACAGAGCATTGTGATCATGTTGTGGAACAAAACTGTATAAAATGGTTTTATTGTTCAATGTGAAGTTTGCTATATGACTAAATATTGAATTTTTTCGTCTGGATGTAATTCCGGTGAAAGTCGATATATAAATGCTGCTTGTAATGTGTTGGGTTACTTAGCGCTATACGAAACACGGTACTCTCTTCCTTCTTCGTTGTTGTTTTTTTGTGCTTTTTCATTCTTCATTCGCCGATTCTACTTCTCTCCAGCCTATTAGTATAGTAATACATATTATTCCTGCCGGTCAAGTTTAGTTTTCCTTCCACTCGTCATCTCGTTCGTGTGTTGCGGATTTGCCACTCAAGTCTCAGACGACTGATCGCCGCGCTTGTCCTTTCTTTCTGTCGTCACCCAAATGTCGTGCGCTGCCGTACTAATGCATAAATTAGTTAATTAATTATTGCGCAAAAGGGTAGCGCCTGCAGGACTACAATGAAAACCCTCGACATGTAAACGTGAATTCTAATATTCCTAGAAAGCGCGAGTTTGTGATCTAATCGGCTTGCGGCGTCTGCCTTCAGAAGCTCGAAAACTCATCGTTGCTGGGTTCATATAGTGCCTTTCATCGTAACAACACTACCACTTTATATTTAAATCTGGCCTGTGAGCGCCCAGGGGGCGTCTAAAAAGGGGGCACCCGCAACCTTTTGTGTTCCTGATGCAGCCTCACCAATCTGCAGCCTCGGGTTCAAACCCCGACAGGTGAATGTCGCTGTGCAGTTGGCAAGTTCTCCCGGGCTTTACCCTCGTGTTGTCCGATTTGTCTAATCCCGCTACTCAAAGACGTGTGTGACGGTCAACACAAAGCGCCATTGCTTGCGCGTGCACGAGCGACTGGATCTGATCATATTAGTTTACAGTTTCTAATTTAGCTTGCGACAGATCACTTTAACTTGTTAATGTTGTGCATGCCTGCCAGCAAAACTGATCCTCAAGTAGCCATTTAAGTGCCCGCATATCACGGGCAGTCAGACCTGACATGCGCGTCACGGAGACCTAACAAAAAATGTCTCTTTGATTAATTCAGTAAGACGTTCAAACCCGTTCATACTCTACTCTTAAAGGTGTCAGTGATTCTTCAGGGCAGTGAAATAAGGAAAAGTTCGCTGAAATGCCATCCACGTGAAGGCTCCAAAAATAACTTAACTTAAAGATCTGTAAACATTTCCATAAAGAGCCACAAACAGGTGATCGCAGTGGGCTTCTGATTTTAAAGGGACTCTTGCACAGGCCCACCTCAGTTTTTCTTGATCTACCAGGTAGACCACTAAACATAAGTCCTCCACCCCCCCCCATTCCAAGTCCAAAGAACAGGGCAAGAGTGCGGGTTATTTACTCATTAAGGCCCTATAAGAACAGATATATCTCGGAGATTTATTTTATATAATGCCCTTTTAATTTATGTATGATTTATTTATATTAGTGGTATTAACTATCTGGTATGCGAGAGGTGGGGAGCCTGCTCTCATATCGAGATTCTGCACCCACCACACGACGAACCCCCTGGATTGTGTCGCGAGTGTAGCGCGTGAATTTCGTACTTTCATTATTAGCTTCATTGCCTCTCTCACTTTTATAATAATTAGAATGGACTGCGTTTAACGTTACTGGGCTCCTCTGTCGCCTTCGCTGCTGTTTCTTTTTTCTTTAAGTCTCCTCTCCCGGACGGATAAATGTGAGGCTCGCGGTGCTTTCTTTTCTAGCTCTTGTTCACGCTCAGTAATCTTCTTTTTTGTTATTTCTTTTAAGTGCATTGTCTGTCTCGTTTTTATTTTTTTAATACTCAACTTGATACTTTTGTCGGTTCTTTTCCAGAGATTGTCAGACAAACAAAGGTGAGCGTCAACACGAAACCACGAAATACAGTAAAAAGAGCGTCGCACGAGTTTCGAGGAGCGGTCAGCTCGGACACAAAAGGCGAAACCGGCCTGGCAAATGAGGGAAGGCGAGCCTCAGGTGCGCCGGCTTAATCCGCCAGCCCACGCCCTCCAACTCTCTCCAAGACCCCCACGGGGCCGGATGAGCCAGATGAGCCAGAGCTGAACCGCCGTTACCTTCAGCTTCATTATCGCCGGTAGTGAGTCACGAGTACTTCATCCTCTCAATAAAGTGGCCCTCGCATGCGGGGCTTCAGTGTCGACTCCCTCCCCTCGGTGTCAGGTACCGTTACACACGAGGAGGCGTTTTGCCGCACATTTTTATTTCCTTTAAGCAGGCAGATCAACTAAACAATAAAGCAAAGCAGTGTGAAGGGCGGCATGGCCGACCGCCCCTCTTATTTAACCACCATGAAGTACGTGGTCCAGCCGGCCAGCAGCAGCGCCCCCAGCAGGACGGTGTAGCTGAACAGCACGAAGGTCAGCAGCTCTCTCAACACGCGCAGGTAGCGAAGCATGAAGGGCTCTCGCTCGCAAAAGAGGCCGTCCATCGGGCCGCCGGCCAACCACAGCCGCCTGTCCTGCAGGTCCATGGGAGGTGGGTGTGCACCGAAGATGAAGGGGCAGATCGGGGGCTGCAGGGATACAAGAAAATGAGAGAGAGAAAAAAAAAACAAACGAGATAGTATAAAACGTACTGGAGATCCCGTCAAATCAAATTTAATATGATTGACAAATTTTAAACAGACAAAGCACCATAAAATTCTGCATATCCTGTGGTGTCTATAATCTGCTGCAGCAAGGGTCGTTTAGACCCCAGCAATTGTCCAAGTAAGGGCATGAGAAGCGAACGTCCACACTAGTAGACCTGTTTAGAATTACTGACGTTCGGTAGCAGTGACTGCCCCCTAGGGGGCGCTTTGAGTCTCATTAGCAGAGCGCGTCGGCGGTGAGTCTTCGACTTGCCTCTCCCAAATCCACTTAGATATTCCTTCATCCACTCATTTTCTCTCCTTCCATTAGAAGTTTATTTATTTATTTTCCTTTTTTTTTCGTTGAACACTTATCTTCAGTTCTTTCTGAGCGGCTTAAAAATCGACAAAGTACAGAGAAGCCACACGAAATTAGAACGGTTAACGAAACAAGACCACCTGGATAATGCGTAATTAACTCAGTTTTAAAACGATCGCATGATTCAAAGTAGAGTGCTACAAAGACAAAGAACAACATTTTTATTAAGTAAAGCGACATCTACTGCGCTGAGGAAAGCATTTTTGTAATAACTACCCAGTTAAAAGAGCATTATTAATATGTTAAACGTTGGATGACTACTGTTATTTACGAAAGGAAGGAACAACGAGAGAAAAAAAAGTCAATGCGCGGTTTTATATATTTTATATACACACGCTTTTTTGGTCAATTCACATTGATCGCTCTCTTAATGTTTGTATTTTAAGCCAATAAACATAATCGTTTGAGTCTAATGGCAGCGCATTCATCAATGCACTATGGACAAGGCCAAGTGCTCTTTAATAATTAATACAATAATTGCATCTAATGTTATAATTGCGCGTCTGCCAATCCACGGGTACATTAACGGCCGGAGTTCAATATGCCGATCTCAATATGCCGATCTCAGCCCGGGCAGCCCTGATGCGAGTCAGACGGGCGCCACCTGTTGGGCGGTTTTAGAAGCGCGGTGGGTGTGCGTTGGGTGGCAGCCTCTGTCCACAGTGCTGAAAGTGCGCACGGGCGACCGCGGCTCTCGGGGTCGCAAATTGAAACTTAATGTGTGTGCTTTAAAGATATAAACGTTGGATCATTGCATACGTTGTTTTAAAATAGTTATATGTATGGAAACATCTATACTGTTTTAAAGTTATATATTATGTGTGTGCATATATATATATATATATATATATATATATATATATATATATTAGTGAAAATGTTTTGTATTGAATTAAAATATAAAACGACAGAGGCTTATATCGTACTAAAACAAAAATTCAGGAAGAGGTCTATACGGCACGAGTTTACATATAACGAAAATAAAAACAGAAACAGTCTAAACAGCACGTGCATGTTTTAAATAAAATTAAGGCAATCAAAGGAAAAGGGACTAAACGACCCCCAGCTTAACTTGTACTATAAGTGACACAAAGACTGACTTTCCATTTTCATACACTTATTTAAGTTTTCCTTCTTGACGGATGAGCCCGAGCCGCTGCGATTCCGTCCTGCTTTTCAAATTTGAAACCCGATGCGACTTCTTTAGCGTATGAAATTCTATTCGGATAAACTGAAATTTAAACTTTGAGAATCTCTTTTAACAAAAGAGTTGTCGCGGACTCACCGATCAGACGCACCCAAATTGCATTTCTTTCTTTCTTCTTTTCCTTTCCTTTTTTTTTTTTTTGTTTTGTTTTGTTTTTTTCTTTTCCTGTCTTCGCTTGCTGGTCGGTCTTGTTTTAATGCCTGTTATCCACCGTCTTCGCTGTTGCCAGAATGAGCGCTAATGGCTAAAGGTGTGGTCGGAGCTTTAAATTGATTAGCAGAGATTTAAACCCATGGGCCCAACTAATGGCAAGTTAAGCCTTGCCGGATCCTGCAAAGCTTTTTGCTTTCCTCTTATGATTTATTTTGGGAAACTCGCCTGAGAAAAGGATGGCTATTGTACTTTTAGTTTAGTTCGTTTAAATAAAAGCAGCACTTTTTTATAAACATAATTACTGTGCCTCTAACATTCGACATGTGTTTTAATACTGAAATGTAAAATGCACTGCGTGTTTTTTCTGTTCCTTTCTTACATTTGATTACATGAGTAACATTATACCTGATATGCGTTTACGTTAGGTGAGGTGCACATATATTTATTATACTATACTCATGTATTTTGAATAAAGCACGTCCCGAGTTACATTTTCTTTATAGTCTTTCAATATTCTCCACCTGTTTAAATTAGTTTTAAAAATTTCTATGAAAAAAGATCATCGAGATCATTAAAGTGCAGGTGAGTCGGGATGTAAAATACTACTTAAAAATAAATGAGCATAAATCGAAGAAACAGAAACTCCGCTCGTTAAGAATAAGTCACACAATCAAGTCCATTCACTCATTCATTTCTTGTCCGCTGACTCTTCTACATTTCTTCTTCTATTTTATTAACCATACAGTGTGTTTAGAACATATGTCGAGTGTATATTCATTCATTTATTTGTTTGTTTATAGAGTTTCTGTGAAAAATCAGATTACCTCCCCGGGGGCAAATAGCCATCTATCTTTCTCTTCGATTGAAATGTAGCTATGAAAGGTACCATCTATCACTTATATAGTGCCTTTCACATCAGTCTATCGATTTGCGGGTCTCGTCCTAACAAGCGCGTTTTTTGAGAAACGCCACACGCTCACACGAAGAACCTGCAACTTCCACCGCTCAGCTCAAGCAGCCCAACTCCACGCAAGTGTGACGCGCAAATGGACCCCGTCACTTTAAAAGAAACATTTGGCGTAAGGAAAGTGTGACTACGAAAAACCGGACACGTTTAAATTAAATAATAGAAACAGAATTTGAAACGGGCCTGACGAGAGGGGATTAAAAATGCAGAAACTGTTTTTTTTCCTTGCGCAAAGTTTCCAGCCGGTGGTCGTTTTTGATCAAATCTTGAACCACATTCTGAGCTTATTTTAGCCCAGCGGTCAGCCAGTAGGCTAACTTGTGGTTCTTGTTTTAATCACCGCATAATTCGCAGTTTTCCCAACGGAAATGTGCTTCTCTTACTCGACATGTTTGGAACTGTATTTAGGCTATATAATGTACAACTCAGGCGACGAGTTTATAATAAAGCCAATATTATAATCGATTCTAATTATTATAATATTGAATCTCTGAGTTATTAGAATAGTAAATGATTTTAAGGAACAACTCGGGTAGAGGGTGGTAGACATTACAAATGCAGCCTTATTTAGTTAACTGTTCAGTTGGTTTCCATTGCTGAGCAATTCGACTAAACACCCGGAATGAAATACAAACGAATGTCGGAATGCTAGGGTCCTGCGAGCCAGCAGTCTTATGCGAAACGCAAAAGGCTGTATGTCAGCGGGCTATTCTCAGGATAGTATCCTGCTCCTCACAGGCGGTTACTTTGAGTGCTAGAAGCTGTGACCTGCCGGGATTTCGGTCCTCACTTTCTACTAGGCTTATAAGGTCCACCCGGCCAGTGGTCTTCACGCACGGCTCTTTGAAGGAGAAGCTCCACTGGTCCGACGGGATTTTTGTTAATGCTGGTGTACCCCTCCGTGTTTCTATTTTCGTGCGTGTTTCGTATTCGCGTGAAGCTTTATTAGCATTCGGTATATTAAGGCACGATTGTCTCAATTCAATGCAGCGAATAATATTTAAGTAGGGGAATTCATTGGCTCTTGCACCCCGCGCGACCATGTTCAGGACTAAGTATGAATAAAAATGAGTTGGGATAAATCAATAATGAAAATGTATTTATTTGTTTGTTTGTTTCCTTTAAAGCTGGCATTTGTCATCCTTATTGTGCGAGGCTGACTTTTGTGGATTGATTTTAAACACGAGCACCGCATCGGACAGCAGATGGCTTCCTAATTTAATCAAGAGTCTTTTTAGTCAAATTATTGCTTTCTTGCAGAGAACGACGGTCCATTATCAGCTGATCAGCCCCCGAGACCGTCGAGCTGAGCATTGACACAGGAAGAGCGGGTGGAGGGTGGTACAAAGTTCAACATTATGGACCGTCAAAAGGAGGAGTCAGGTGGACGGAATGGGGGAGCTGCGTTCGGGCTGGATGGTCCTCGTTAAAACGTTGAGGTGGTCCGATTTCAGGTGTAAAGGTATTAAAGAGGAGTAGGGACTGTATTCTGCATTAAAGAGTTACAGATCTATTTGTCCCTTTATACCGAGAAATTCAAGTTTCTCGCTGCAAGATTGTTGTGACCACGGCCGCCTGGGAGATCAAACAAGAGCGCTTAAGATAAAAGAGACCCTCTATAGTGGGGTTGCAGAACAACTTAACACCAACCTGGACGGCTCGCGTTCTGTCCCGTAGCTCGCGGAGTGACCCCCTCATCAGACCTTCGTTTCGTTTTTCGTCCGACCGCATAACAAATAGCGAATTTTGAGAGGGGGTTCTAGAGAAGCGGTAGAACAGACGATCACAACGGCCAGTCCGCGTTCGATTGCAGATAAGCCGGGTAAAGATTGTCGCCGTAAAGTAAATAATAATTTATATGCAGTTTTTCACGAGAGGGCATTAAAACAAGAGAGTTCTGCCACGGTTTGAAAAAGGGTCCGCTGTGGCGAAGCGATAGAAACAGCGATCACGAGACACTGGCGGTCCGCGTTCGATGAGCACGGTTTATATTGATTTTACGTGATAAGGCCTTGCAAATGCCGAATGTTGGAGTGTGCTACAAAGGTCCTGCCGTGGAGAAGCGGGACAATATACGCTCGCAAATCTCGGCGTCTGCGTTCGATTCCCGGCAGCTCCCGTCATCGGAGGCCTTACTTATATGTTACCCCCTGAGGCAAAATTACAAATACCGAGTTGTGTGGCGTTCTTAAGAGTAGTGGCCGTGGGTGAGCGACAAAGCAGCCGACTCCCAGCCCAGTCGACCCGAGATCGATCCTGGGAACCCACCAGCAGAGTTCTTACTTATATGTTACCCCTGAGGCAGAATAACAAATACTGATTTGTGCCAAAGCTTAAAGTTGCTCCAACGTGGGTAAACGACAAAGTAGCCGAATCCAAATCCCGGAGACCCGCGATCGATCCTGGGTGCCCCGGAACTCCCCAGTAGAGTTCTTACTTATATGTTACCCCTGAGGCAGAATAACAAATACCGAGTTGTGTGGCGTTCTTAAGAGTAGTGGCCGTGGGTGAGCGACAAAGCAGCCGACTCCCAGCCCAGTCGACCCGAGATCGATCCTGGGAACCCACCAACCGAGTTCTTACTTATATGTTACCCCCGACGCAGAATAACAAATACCGATTTGTGCCAACGCTTTAAGTTGTCCCGCCGTGGGTAAACGACAAAGTAGCCGACTCCAAATCCCGGAGACCCGAGATCGATACTGGGTGCCCCCGAACCCTCCAGTGGAGATCTTACTTATATGTTACCCCTTCAGGCAGAATTACAAATACCGAGTTGTGCCAAGGCCTAAAGGGGACCCGCCGTGGGTGAGCGACAGGGCAGCCGACCCCGAGTCCCGTCGGCCCGAGGTCGATCCTGGGCGCCGCAGAATCACCAACGCTGCGCCCAATCCCTGGGCCTCCGGCAAGATTCATCCCAAAAGTGCGGTTCCTTAAGGTGAGCACCCTTTTCTCTCATTTTTCTAAAACAAAAGTGCAATAAGAAACAAAGTACTGGTGGTTGTCAATCTTGCCGGTAGCCCGTCAGGGGTTCCGTCCGGGAGTTGGCTTGCTATTCGTGGGCCTTCCTGTTGGGATCGATCCCGGGCCGCCGGGGCTCGGGGTCGGCTGCCCTGTCGCTCACCCACGGCGGGTCCCCCTTAGGCCCTGGCACAACTCGATATTTGTAATTCTGCCTGAAGGGGTAACATATAAGTAAGATCTCCACTGGTGGGTTCGGGGGCACCCAGTATCGATCTCGGATCTCCGGGATTTGGAGTCGGCTACTTTGTCGTTTACCCACGGCGGGACAACTTAAAGCGTTGGCACAAATCGGTATTTGTTATTCTGCGTCGGGGGTAACATATAAGTAAGAACTCTGCTGGTGGGCTCCCAGGATCGATCTCGGGTCGACTGGGCTGGGCGTCGGCTGCTTTGTCGCTCACCCACGGCCACTACTCTTAAGAGAACCACACAACTCGGTATTTGTTATTCTGCCTGAAGGGGTAACATATAAGTAAGAAGTCTACTGGGGAATTCGGGGGCACCCAGTATCGATCGCGGGTCTCGGGGATTTAGAGTCGGCTACTTTGTCGTTTACCCACGGCGGAGCAACTTTAAGCTTTGGCACAAATCGGTATTTGTTATTCTGCGTCGGGGTAACATATAAGTAAGAACTCTACTGGGGAGTTCGGGGGCTCCCAGGATCGATCTCGGGTCGACTGGGTTGGAATCGGCTGCTTTGTCGTTCAACCACGGCGGTTCCGCTTTAGTATTGAGCACAATTCGGTATTTGTAATTCTGCCTCAGTAGTATAGGCAGTATAAGTAAGATCTCTGCTGGTGTGTTCGAGGGCA